>NC_056737.1:917716758-917826758 GCF_019279795.1 Protopterus annectens
TCCAGTTCAGATGCTGAAGGGCAGCAGTGATGTGCTCTATAAGACTAGTTTGAGGCGAACTCTGCTATTTTATTATAGCAAGCTTTGAGGTTATTCAAATCAGATTTACAGAGTTGGTGAATATTTGGAAGCAGTATAGGAGGGTAGATAAAAGGTTTGTTTTAGCTGTTGTAAATCTGGCATGATTGGTAAGACAGGGTTTAGCCCTGTAAAGAGCACAGAGTATGACATGGACTTTTTTAATTGTTAATGTTATGTGTTTATCAAAGTTCAGGCCGTTGTCAGGAGTAACACTGAGAAGTTTTGTATGTTCAACGGGGTCTATTTTATTACCATTGGATACAAAGATAGCGAGAGGTGATTGGATATTTTTTACAGAGGTATTACTGAAGACCATAAGGTTGGTTTTATTAGGGTTTAATATGAGTTGGTGGTCCGATAAGTAGTTTTCATGCTTTGAAGGGCAGCCTAAGTTTTTCTTAACCTTGATTGGCTTACCTGCTGTTTAAATTTTCCCACCATCTTTATCAACGTATATAGCTTCAGGCAAAACAATTATCCTACACGCATTGACAAGGTCACCAACAGACAAATCTATACTCGACTGGATTCTGACAAACAGTAGTTACAGTTATGTTGCTGGCTGTCTTCCAGATACCCTAAGTGACCATTTTCCAACCTATCTTATTAGAAATTGTACACACACTACCAGCAGTGTTACATTCTGCTATATTCATAACAAAAAAAATTTCCCCCACTATATTCAATACGCTGTTACAACAATATGACTGAACACCTCTAAAAACCCTCCAACTGGACCTTTGCAGTACAGTACTTTAACAGTGCATTTCTCTAGTTCTTAACCTTACCCCAGGTAGGAAAATTCGTATCAAAGCCAGACAACTTCCTTGGTTATCAAAAGAAACAATTCTTCTACTCAAGCAAAGAGACAAAGCCTGGTCTCTTTTACTTAATAAGAGAAATAAAATCAATCATGTCTCCTACTAACAACTTAGGAATCAAGCCAAAAAACAAATTAAACAGGACAGCAAAACTTACTTTCAAACATGTCAGCTGAAATACCAAAATAACCCCCGTAGATTCTGGCAAGCTATCAACCTCCTCCTTAACCCCAGAAAACCTACTATGCCAGCCCCAACAACTAGCAGCTCTACAGGCTGCATAGCCACTCTATTCAATACCCACTTTATCACTTCAATAACCTCATTACTAAATAAAACAGCAAATTCCTCTCTTTTCATTCCCTCCTCCACCAACTTCAACACTTCACTCTTCTTTCTTACACCAATCCAAACTAGTTACATACAAAATCTCCTATGTAAATTAAAACCATGTACTCCTGCTGCAGATCAGCTACCAGGTGACTTTCTAAAACTAGCTGCCACATCCATCTCTTACCCTATATCCATCATAATCAACTATTCTATCTCTGAACTGTCTGTACCTCTTCTTTGGAAGATATCCCATGTCATTACCCCTACACAAAGGAGGCACCTCCACTGACCTTTCCAACTATAGACCCATAGCTATACTCTCACCACTAGTCAACATTTTAGAAAAATGTGTACCTAAACAGATAATAGACTTCTTCCTTAAGAACAGCCTGTTATCTAATACTCAACATGGCTTTCGCCCAAAAACATAGTACTAACACAGCTCTTATAAGTTTCACCAGTACCATAAATCTCCTCAAAAACAAAAGCCAACTTGTCTTTGCCACCTTCCTTGATATGTCAAAAGCTTTTGACACTGTATCACATCAAATAATTCTTAATAAACTTGCCTCTTTCAGCTTCAGCCATAATTCCTTATGCTGGTTTTACAGCTGTCTGTCTAACCGTAAACAAGCCACCTTATGGAATACTAAACTCTCCCCTACTTCCCATTACAGTTGGTGTCCCACATTTCATCCTTGGCCCTCTACTTTTCATTATTTTTACCAATGATCTGTGTTCTGCAGACAAACCTGCCTCAGGCATTCAATATGCTGATGATGCTTCCCTCATCTGCTCTGCCCCCATATAATAGATTTTTTGTTGCTGTTTGGCAGTGACAGTTGCTATTGTGTATCATGTACACAATAATAAAATGTTACTATGTTTTGTTGCTTTATTGCTTTATTACAGTATAACACTGTCTGTTTAACCACATACTACATTGTTTTTGCTTAGCAAAAGTTTTACATTAAAAAAAAAACATTGCATTTTGGTAGTATTTATTTGGGCTTGTTTGTGTTTGGACTGTTTGAATTATATCTTTTTTTGTGGTTGTAAAGTGGTAGCGCTGTGAGCTTTGCAGATGGATTTTGGAGTTAGTGCTCAGGGTTTAGGGATTAAGGTTTAGGGTTAGAACTTTAACTCTAATCGTAAAAAAGTAACCATAGATTTTAGAGTTAGGTTTAGAGATTTAGATTTATGGTTTTAGGTTATGGGTTCTTAATTGATCAGAAAATGGGCCCACTAAAAATATATATACATACATACATACATACATATATTTCTATTCTCAGTGGATGGGCTCAACTCCTCTCTCATTCTGAAAACAACTTGTTTGTGTGAGTATCTATTGCAGACTGATTGAGTTTTCATGCATTTATATGTGTCCAAACTGTTTCATTCCTAATATTTGGTATTGTGCACCTATGTTTGCTTTGCTGATAAACATTTCAACGCAGAGATGTATTTGATATCTTTCAGTTGACTCTAAGCAAGATTTGTTTAATCTGTAGGAAGACCTCGCAGTGCATTTTCATTTTGGTGTTTAATAAACTTAGAAAAAGTCATGACACTGTATGCTGAGGGCATTCAGTACCTTAATCACTGCTTTTTTCAGTCTTAAATTATGTATGCCCATTAAAAGTGATTTGACTTTATTAGTAATTATAATGTATTACCATTTTTTAAGATAAGGCCCGTATTTTATCTCTTCTACTACATTATCTGTAATTATAAAAATTTGATTAAGTAATAAAGACTCATTCTGTCAGCATTTTTAGCATCCTCCCACATAGTACAATGTCAGGAATGGTGCTGCAGTGTACCACAGTTTATAATAATTTTGACTTGTATACCTTTTTTGAAATTATGTTCAAGCTGGTCTAAAATGGCTTATTTATAAAATATAATTTGAGTCGTCTGTGTTGCATGGCATTTTCCCGACCTGCTTTTTTTTCTGTGTTTCAGATTAAATATAAATATATTATATTTACTTTAAACAACTTACCGTTTTTGAGTAAAAGTGCTTTTTTGAGAAATAGTGCATTAATCCAGAATATCGAGCAGTGATAAAATAACTGGTATCTGCAGTTTAATTTAAAGACCATGTGAGGGAAGTTCTAGACAACAGCTATATAATTGAAAGTGCTCACCCCCCTAAAGAGTCCCTCTAGTGCCCAGGTCATTATTTGAACTTTGTTCGACTTGAGTGTATTCAGAGATTTGTTTCTTTGTCAAGGAGTCTGCTTTAGTTTTGGTGTTTTTCAAAAGTATTGATCATTTTTATGGTAGAATAATTATTTGATTTCTTTCACTCTTACTGCTCTCTATTTACCAGACAAATGCATTCACAGCCAGCTACTGTAACTGTTAGTGATGGAAATACTTGTTTCATAGAGCTAAATTTATTTTCTTCATTCTCTGCAACACTCTGATTAGCATTATTAAACTGTTTATGTTCCCCTTAAAAATTAAATAACTTTGTAGCCCTTTTTTCATTCAAAGGTTCCTTTCCATACTTTACTCTGTTTTCACACAGTATAATGAAGCTTCACCTTTGATAGCCTGGAACCTGACTGTGCCAAATGGCGGTCATTGCTATTCATAAGCTAAGCTCAGAGTAAATGGTAACCCCTTTCAGGACACTTTAATGTAGACATTTGAAAGCCATGAATAGCCACTTATAATGACATGGTGACATCAGTGTTGTGATGCTGGGACAGTAGGCTTTCTCAGTTTTTAGATTAACTTTTCCCTTAAAAGGTATTTCCTAATTTGTCCTTTACTACAAATGAAATGCAGATATTGCCTAAATATAAAAAAAAAAAATGCCACCTTGGTCCAATTTTTGCAACCTTAGACAGCACAGAGGCTACACCTGTGTAAAAAGATATGCATTCCAGACTGATCAACAAGTAACCTTTACCAGTCAAAGTCGCAGATAAATAAGGAGAATAGCCAATAAACCAATGATAAAATATACACTAGTGAGTGGTTGAGAAATTAATTCCAACAATACATTACTTTCTTTTAGTGATGCACGTAAATTCACCATTGTCACTTGTAAAAGGAATTAAGAAATGCTACATCTCTCTCCAGATGTTTACAGCTACTAAATGTTAATATCAAAAAGTCCACTAGAATTTTTTCCTGAGTGAAACAATAATTTGACTTCAAGGTACTAAATTTCATATTTGAGACAGAAAAGATAAACAGGGAAATGGAAAGTCAAAGTTATAGCATACTGAGGAAAAAGAGAATCTGCATGAAAAACAGAATCCAGAGTTGCTACCCAGCCTTGTTATTTTAGGATGTTAACAATATAAAATAATATCTCTGTATGATGCAAAGCATTTCATTTTGCTGAAAAGCTCTAAATGGGACCACTACACTTTTCTATTTCTGCTTATGGTTGTAATTTTAAGCGTTTATTTTCAAATGCTAGTGCAGGGTATGTAATTAACTCTGTCTGAAAAGAAATTCTTTAAACTGACATTTCTAGTACTTGTTGGATTCCATGACTTGGCATTTTGTTTTAGCAGCAAACTTATCACTGTTATGAGACAAAAAATGGCATGTAATTGTTATTGTGGTTAAGCGAACTTGATTCCTTCTATTGCTACTACTGGATATGTGATAAACAGGGTTCTAGGCCTTAAATCCCATGCCATTGTTGCTGTTTTTTGTGATACATGGATGGGATGTGATTCCTACCCCTGCCATAAAATAGTGTATGAATTTAGGATCTATAACCTCTGCACTTAACATTTGAAACAAATACTGTATGCTGGAGTAATTTTAAGTACTTAATGGCAAATGTACATTAAGACTGACACCTTTCATAATCAAATATGATTTACACTTCCAGCTACAGAACACAGTTATAGAACTTCATAACAATGGTTAGAAACTGCTCTCCAAGGTTTCTCCCATGTCACTCTGAGTCTGGTGGTCTGTAGTCCAATTTTACTAACTGTAGCTGAGACTTTAAATATTTTTTTTATATACACATGCAATCACACTGTGGTCCAGGAGGGATTACTGATGCCTCTGTCCCTTATATCTGCTCATGTTACATGCTGCCACAAATCAGATTACTAATCTGATACTAATTATCTCATTTACCAAATACGCTTTTAGTGGGCTAGCTAGCACACACTAAATTATAATGGCTGTTAGATATCAGTAGACACACTGATGCTGGGAAGATGGCCTTTTTAATAACAACAAAAAGACATCTGCTACAGGATTTTATGAATGAACAAATGAAGACTCCACTTTTAATCAGAACTGATCACACATACAAGATTGTATTATAGATACACACGGAAAATAAAATATTTTATAGACTGCTAACACAGATGCAGTTAATTATTTTTATTTCCATTTACTTGCTGTATCTGACTAAAGCCAAAAAGTTTGTGATGTAGAAATTGGGTTAACTTTCACCACCCATTTTCCATGTGCAAGTTGCAACTGGAGAAAGAAAAACAAATAGCAGCAGCTATAATATGTTCAAGACATACCATGGAGAGTAGAAAGATTTTTGTGTTCAAAATAGTCTCATAAAAAGTATGAAAAGGACAGCAAAAGTTGTGGTTATGTATAGATCTATGGCTTAATGTCAAAAATGTGAAAATTTGAAACAAAGTATCGAGCCGGAAAAAAATTATGTAGTGCGGCAAGCCCCCTTGCACCCCCCCCCACCTCTGCAACTTGTATATTAACTCTGAGATCCTACTACATAAGGAAAACAGACAAACTCCTGTTCCTGAGAAACACCAGCAAAAGGGACGACTCCCTGATCCAAACATTCAACCAAAGAATGTTTTGAACATTCAATCAAAAGTCAAGAACCATTCTGTATACTCCACAGATGTTCGATATGTCCAACAGAAATAGAATCTGTTTACTTTGAAGATCAGATGCTAGAATATACAAAAAGTTCTTTGCCATGATGAGGTAAAAAAATGATAAATTCTACACACAAAATGAAATACATGACTATTTACATTTTTATATCAAGGCAAAAAAATACATCATCTGACAGTGATGGTGCTTTAATACTTTTTTTCCCCAGTTTGCACTCTGTTTCAAGTACATACACAGTGACTTTAATTCTGATTATATTACAGAAGTATGTATGTGGGGGGAGGGGTGAAGCCCCTTGCATGGGGATTTGCCCCCAGAAGAGCATAACTTTCAGATGCTGGCATATACTATATGTGCTTGTATTAAGCTAAATTTTGCAAAACTGTTCTTAACATTATTGCCAGGAAATTTCCTGCACAGTTTGAGAAAGTGGGTGTGAAGGGAAGCATTTGGTATTTAGGTAACTATTTTTATTGTGCGATGCACTGAATCTGTTGAAATTAATTTCACTTGCAAAGATGCAGGTAACCTCAAACTATACCTTTGAGAATAGAAACAGTTTTTTGATTAGTTTTCTTGGATATTTTTAATTTATTGTTGTGGAATACAAACTTTGGTCTGTTTATAGAGTAAGCCCTGCTTTATTTGTTGATACTATTTTTTCCACTTAGTAAATCTGACATTTTTCTAGGTCATCCATTAATGTTAATGTTTTACTCCAAATTTGTGTCTCACCAGGCTTTAGCCTGTTTTGATGTGGTAATTAGTTTGAGATTCCGATAAATCTTTTAGATGCTGCTTTGAAGTACTGATCTATATGATATTTTTAGCTGTGCTAAAAATAATATACTTAAAATACAGAATTATAGAGCAGTGAGTCTAATAAAATTAATGCTCAGATGAGGGGAATACATTAAAACATTTCTGAGATTATATTTTTGGCCTTTAAGCAACAGTAAACCTTTTGTATAATATAGTGGTAAATATTAAAATTAATTTGTCTGTGTATTACAAAATGTGATTACACAACATATTGGTAAATGGATCTAAGTGAGTCATTGCTAGAGGTTAAGTCATCTGGTTAGTAAACAGTTCATAGCAACATTCCTGGAGTATCCATGGTATATAAAAGAAAGCAACTTGTATCTATTTCATGAATGTTACTGCTCTTAACAATCTGGTGTCTGGTCAAAAACATGAAGGCAAATGACATCTTTGGTAGCTTATGACATGTTGACTGAAATGAGGTGGCCGAAGCCATAAACTGAACTGATAATCTCCATGCAGTGGTCTTCACCCATGCACCTCCGACTTTATTGTAATAATCTTTGAGGGTGTTTTGTATTTGAAAGAGGAGAGCCCTTTCAATGCTTCAGTGCTTAACATTTGGTTTGGCTGTACAGTGCTAGATGGCTGTTTATTTGCTGACCAGATATTGAACTCCCCGCCTCTAATTGTAACATCAAATAAAAAAAAAGCATCAAAAAGTTATTGATACTGCAAACATTTGTTTGCAAGCGTCATAACAAAGACTGCTAAGCATCTTTAAGCCATATTGCAATATAAGATGGCAGTTTCTGTAAGCTCTTTCCTTCCTGTCTCTTTAACCTGTCTATAAGTATGTAAAAAGGAAAATAATATGAGGGCATTATTACTTTAATCACTCCTTACATTTCAGAGATCATCGGATCATAGATTATTGCTAGTCTAACTAGCCTTGTGGGCCATTTTAAGCCTAATCAATTACCACATGTGAGAATCAAATCCTGCACCTTGTGTCTGTAAGGTAAGCACCTTAACCATTACGTCGACTTCCCACTATGAGTATATATGATTAAAGAACATTTAAAAATGATCATAACAACTTGGCTTTTTTAGCAGAAATTGTGACCATGTGCATGTTTATCACATCTTATAACTTTGATAGTTGGAACATCATGTTATTACACTTAGTGAAGCATACATCACAGAAATTTTGAATGAGGTGGAATGCAAAATAAATAAATAAATAAATGAAAGATAAAGAAAAGAAAGAAAGGAGAAAAAGGTTGCAAAAGGAAAAGCAACATGCACAACAAAACAAAATGAAATATAAGAGAACAGAAAGAATGATAGTTGCAGTATGGTTTAAAATCTGTCTGTCTCACTGGTAGTGATTGAGGCAGCCATATATACCCCATGGCAAACAGTTTACATCATTTCCAGCCCATCTGTAACTAATGCAACTAAAAGTTGTGTTATACACACATTTTCTTGTATCACGAGTACAGCAATGTTTAGGTTCATAGGTACTTACTAGGCTATTGATATGTGAGGATCTTAAGAAGTCTGTAACCATACATTTCCATGGTGTTTTTTTATCCCTTGTATTTTACATCCAAATAACCCAGATGTAGGCAAAACAAGGATATGTTGGAGCATTTACTAGTTGTACCTAACCATGTGGGACAGGAGTGATGAACTGGGAGTGAAATTATGGCTTCCCATCCATCTGTCCAAATTAGATTTGAATAGATTAAGAGAATATTTAGTTTTATATGGAGTAAAAAATTACTTCCTCTGGATCATAAGATTTCTTTTAACTAAGCCTCCATATGGAGCATAAATTATCATTGGCTTTAGTTAAATCAGTCTTTCGTTTCATTTTCTCTGAAACATAAGATTTTTACTAATCAAGCTTCCATTTGTGGCATAAATTATCACTGCCTTTGGTTATATTCTTTTGTTCAGTCTGTTTTTCTAGAGTGGGAAATTTTTCACCAAGTTTATACTTTCCTTTGTTTTCTCCATTCCTCAGAAATCACAGGGACTGTAACGTTTAGTTTTAAAGCTACAGCCAGACAGATTTATTGCCCTTGGTAATGCTGTATTTACAATGGACTCTCTGATTATAGTGTCTAATCACCATGCATTTTTTAAATAAGAATTTATTGTGTGATATTAAACTAATTATCTTTATAAAAGGTCATATCCACAGCTGGAAAGTACCAGTAGTTTGCATTTACTTAAATTCTGCCTGTGATCTTTTCTCCATATAAATTTGACAACAAACTTTAAAATCTATTTAATAATACTGTCCTCCGACCATTTTTTAAAGAATCTAATTTTTATATTCATGTGTTCAGTAGTATACTTTCTATAAAATTTATCATTCAAACCATCACCTGTCGGGGCACTATCCACACTTACTCCAATTGAAACTGTTTAATATATCCTAAGTAATTTCTCTCTTTATAATTTATTTTGATTAACAATTCTCTCGATAAATAGAGTAACCAACCCCTTATATCCTTCACTCCATACATTTCCCACTTATCTTGCAATGCCTTACTCATTTTCATATTGCATATATCATCCTAGTTTCTGATCTTTTAACCTTTTAATACTACCTTCCTTCATCTTAGTATTCGTATGTTATAAAGGTTATAACTGCTTCTTCCTTGTATGAACCACATCTTTGATTGCATATAAATGCTTTCATCATATTTTAGCACTATTTATTATTTACTTTCCTTTCCATAAGAATTCCTACTATATTCTTTTCTTACTCTCTGTAGGCTGATGTGGTAATTTTGGAAGTGATCAAAAAGAGATGTCAGTTCTTTGCTCCTGTCTTGGAGACCACTTTGGGTAAGTGGCAAACACAAGAAGAAACTTAATAATGATTTTAGTACAGCCATGATAAGATTTTCTATTTACACAAAGTTTTGAAAAAAGTTACTGGGTATCATTGGCAAATTTTTAATATGTCTGTAGGCATTGTTGAAAAGGTTGGACCTGAACCAAGATTTATCTATAAAGAGAGTTTTACTACTAATAGACCAGTTGGCATGTTTGACCTTGAGCATTGTAAGCATTTAAGTATTTATAATAGTACATTTATTAAGTTAGGTAATAATGATGAAGTACATTATTATCTGGGACATGTTAATAGCGATTCTTCAGGAGTTTGTCACCTTTTGCCTTTCATGTCCATCCTTTTATGTAGGCAAATCAGAAAAAGAAGCTGGAAGATGTATATATCAACACATTTATGCCTGGCCAAGCATAAAAATGCATTTACCAATTTAAACCAATTTTTGTTCTTTAGCTAAAACAAAGCAACTACAATATTACAGGAATTGTGACCATCAACAAATCATTTTTTTGGATATTACATTAGAAACCTGGATGATACACTTAGAACTCCGGTATTTAGGAAATATCCCCAGTACAACAACTTGCTATTTGTTTCTAGTTTGCACCCATACCATACCATCCAAAATATACCCAAATATCAGTTTTTGCATATCAAAAGGATTTGGTCAACACAAGAAGCGTATGTCTCATTTCAGCAGTACCTAACCCATAGATTTCAAGTTAGCGGTTATAAACAACAGGATACCCTATCTGCCAGTGATTGGGCCACTACACAAGAGAGATCACAGTTACTTGAATACAAAAATAAAACCCAGGAGGATAATCTGGATGCCATTAGGTTTGTTAAGACCTATGGGCAGAATGTTAATTTGATTAAGGAGGTTGTGTCCAGAAATTGGAACATGCTAATGGCTAATGAGGAGTTTATATCAGCTTCTTGGTCCCGAATGCAAATTCTCCTTTTGGAGGGGAAGGATGTTGGGATCATATTTTGCACACTTCAAACGTGTTGGCAGTAGGGGGCCTTTCAGTCATTAACTGACCATAACTGGGGACAAGCTAATTAGGTACATTCCCATGTGGCCACTGTACATTGTGTAAACATATACACAAGTCCAAACAATTTTCCAGTAAAAATACCAGTCAGGTATATGACATAAAATGTTTTGGCAATTGTGGAACTGACTGGGTTATATAGTTGGCAATGTGTACCTGTTCAGCATTCTACATAGGTCAAACTTCTCGCCCCCTACATATTCTCATGTCCGAGCACCCAAGCAACATATGTACCAAACGACTAACTAATGCTTTATACAGACACTGCACCTCTCATAGCACTGCCTAATTTTACTTTGTTTATGTATATATATGATCCAGGGGGATGGAAGTAATAAACTTGGCTGGCATTCCATTCTTAATAAAAAGGAAAAATACTGGCTTATCAAATTGGGGGGGGGGGGTTATTCTCCCCGGGACTTAATGATCATTTATAATCTAATGTATTAGGTTTCTTATATATTTCTCTAGAGGAAGTGACTTAACAGGAAGAGGATTGATTTTATTTATTTAATTCTATATAAATGTCTGTGTACTGATTTACAGATATGTTTCTTATCACTGAAGAAGGCAAGTCTGCCGAAACAGGTATGATGTTGATACTTTATTGTGGATAAATAAACATTTTGTGTGCTTACAACACTTTGGTGCTGGCCTCTTGTTTTGAACATGGTCATGTGACACTGCCAGAGGTCGTCTTGGATGGCGCAGTGGTAGCGTATTTGCCTCACAGCAAGAGGTTCTCCAGATCGATTCTCGGCTAGTTTACCTTCTGTGAAGAGTCTGCATGTTCTCCCTGCATTCCTGTGAGTTTTCTCCGGGTACTCTGGTTTCCTCCCACATTACAAAGTCATGCATTTGGAGTGTTTCTCCCCGGGCCTCCACTGAAAATGAGCTTTGTTTCAAGTCGGACTTTCCTGGTAAACTAATGTTAATAAATAAAATAATAAATCATACTGGTACCTTCATTGCCTTGTGAAATGTGAGATATCTGTGCCCCTTTTCAGTGTCTGACCTGAGTTATATCAGGCATTCATCTTTCTGTCTTGCCATCATGCTGTCAAGCAGTCTTCTCTTGTAGGCTGTGAGAAGGTAATGCAAAACGTATCTTATTCATCTTCACAGACAAATTAGGTACCCCTCTTCCTCTATTCAACAAAAGCGGTCATTGCCTGCATAACTGCCCACTAGAAACATAAGCGACTCTATAAGTGCAGTAAATGATTGACAAACACTTACCGCCACATGTGTTTGTGAACCCTGAGTAATAGCTCATATGGGTCTGTGCAGCTCAGCTCCACCTGCAGTCATCGAGATATCACTGCCCTACACGTGCATTGTGATATAGTGGCCCTTCTCACTGACATCCTGATTGGGCTGCATATAAACATGCCATTACACAAGGCCACAGTAAAACGTTTCATAGATACGAAACTATATGCATCTAAATGATGTGCAAATTGATATAAACATCTGTTGTTTTGAAATGAGTTGCCATTTTGTTTACTGTCAAATGGAGTAATATACAATATGCTAACATCACTAATGAAGCTGGAAAGTTTTTGTCTGTAATACAGACATATTTCCATTTGACTGATGAGGAGAACATTTTTCTTTTTGAATAAATGTGGTCAAGCATCAGAGGACTGATTTATAGGTTATTGGTTCATAGATGTTTACTAGGCTAATGACCACAAGGACCTTTTTAAGCCTAACCCATCCCAAATCTCTGACTACTTCTGGTACCCTTGATAAGCGTAAGCATGGGGTAGGAGGTGAAACATTTACAAGTAGGGTCCGGGGGGGTGAATCATTTATAGAATGCATGTGTCCATTTGAGACATAGGTGTCAAACCAGGGATGAATCTCCTGTTCCCCATCCAGTTGTCCAAGTTGCACTTGAATTTGATTATGGAGTAAATCTGCTCTACATGGATGTGGAGTCCATTCCGAAGGAGTAGTCTCTGGGATAAATATGTCTCTCCAGCATGTCCTATTTATATCACAGACAAGGTTTAAGTCTTTAGAACAGATAATTTTGGTGCGGTTTGTTTTGCGGATATGGAGGAGGTCCATCAGAGTGGGGTCTGAGAAAGTCTTGAATGCCAAGCATAGATCTCTCCTCAACAGCCTGTAGGAGACATAATACAGGCATAGGGCCTTGAGTCGCTCTATATAGGTCATGTTATTTATGCCCTGTATTCTTTTAGTGAGGAACCTCTGTGGACGTTCCAATTGTTGGATATGCCTAGTTAGGTACGTACCAGACAGGATATTGTACTCCGGGATAGGTCTGATGAATGCCAGATTAACTGGAACAATGTCTTCCTTGAACCCAGATACCATACCTTTGATTATAAGTTGCGCAACATAGAATGATTTCCTTACTACTGTAGGCACGTGATTGTCAAAGGCTAGATTACTGTCTGTGTGTCCCCAAGTCCCTGACTACTGAGTTCTTAAGGGTATGTTTTCAATGTGATAGTTACCAGGGATGGATGACTTTGAAAGGGCACTATTATGCATTTCTTGGCATTTAGTTTTAGTCCATGGCTCAGACATCAGTTTGTCTGTCAGCCCTTCCTGGAGAACATTTCTGTCAGTGAGCAATTCAATGATGGCTGCTAATTTGCAATCCACAAATTTAGTCAGCCAGAAGCCATTGATATTGGCCTTGACTTCAGAGAAGTAAATGCCAAAATGGAGTGGACCCAGCACTGATCCCTGAGGTACTCTACTTGTGACTGGCCTGTTTGTGTAGGTGGGCTCCCCAGTTTTAACTTCCTTGGGCCTGAACATGACCCAGGGTGACATAAGGGTTTGTACCTAATCTCTTGCATTTGTCAACAATGCCTGAGTGGGATATTCTGTCATATGCCTTGGCTAGGTCAAGGTAAGCAGTGTGAACCATTTTGCCCATCCCCATTGCTTTGGTGACCTTCTCAAAGAAGTCCACCAGTTTGAGTAATCATGACCTCCCCTTGATGAAAACAAATTGAGCCAGTTCCAGTGTCTGGAATTTTCCCATGTCATTATTTTTCATTTCCAATTTAATTCTTTTCATGGCTTAGCATACGAGACAAATGAAACTTATGGGTCTGTAGTTTCCAGGGTGTGGATGGCACACCTTTGTGAAGTGGGATGACTGTTGCTGTTCTGCATCAATGCCTGTTTGGAGCCTATAGTTAAATGGCAATTCCAGAGGGCCTAATAGGTCATGTTTTATGCTGCCTAAAAGGTGCCCTGGGATATTGTCTGGGTACATTGATGCAGTGTTCTTGGCTTTAGAGAAGGCATTAAGGAACTTTTCCCTAGTGATAACAGGGGAAGTTATATTTCATGGTGTTTCCTGAGGGAAGGTTGAGGGGAGAGAGGGGTAAAGTTGGAGCTAAATTTGTTGGCTAGTAAGTTTGCTATATCTTTTGGCTCAGTATGGTTGGTTCCATTTGCAATGAGCTCTGCAAACAATTGTGTATTGCCTTTGAGGTAGCGAACATAGCTAAAGAATGCATTGTGTTTATCTTTGGTCTGGGAGGCCAAATTTAACTCAAGTTAGGCTTTGGTAGACTTTTTGTCCTCTGAGTTCTTTATTTTGATTGAGAGAGCTTTTATCCTGCTGAGTGCTGCACCTCCTAATTTTTGCCATGATTTTCTTCCTTCTGTTGTACAGCCTATTGATGCTGTCATCCCACTATGGTGCCTTGTTTTTTGAGTTAGTTCTGTACTTCTTCCTGGTGGGTACAGCTGCATCTATGCAGTTATTAACATGCTTGTACAGGGTTTCTGTTAACAGTTCTGCATATGCAAAATAGAAGAAGGCAATAAAGAAATACAAAATACAAGAAATCATAAACAAAATAACCTTTCCCTCACAGCAAGTTGTGGCACAGTTTGGGTGAACTTTTCCAGTGTTCAGGTCTGCTGGGTGTATTCAAATGGTCCAACAGTGGTTTGCTCTTCTTGGCAAGGACATGTTCTGAATATTTTATTATACCGCTACATTTTCTCTGTGGCATATACAGATACCTTTTTCAACAGATGCATTTGTCTAAGTTGTTTCTACTGATACTTTACTGGACACTGTACTGACTACACCATAATGTAACTATAGAAGGACTTGTAGCTGAGCAAAGACTTTATTATGACTAGTAATATACCTTATACATGGTTTAAACACAGGCAAATAGCATGAAAGGCAACTTCCAATGGTTATGTGGATAAAGGAAGTTTTTCCAAGGAAGCTTAAGCATATAATATGATAACCTTAGTCATAAGTGCATTTTGACTCTTACCTGTCCCGCTGTATCAGTCTTGCATACATAACATGATCAGATGTGTTGGAATTCTGCAGAGTTCAAGCTTGCTTTGTTAGTTATACAACATACGAGCCAATAATGTTTTGGATGTGGTTTCCCCAGTAGTTAGGTTTCACATACACTCAGCCAAGTCTGAGTGTTAGGGCCAAATGAACCTTTAGCAGTTTTCTGGACAACCAATAATGTGGTTCTGAATCCCTTTCAATTCTGCCAGCTCAGACACAGTCCAAGTCATGACTCTATCATCTACATAGGTTTAACACTGAGTTTTTATTGTGCAACATATCCCATCTCAAAGGACCATTTACAAGGCTAGCAACTGTCAGGACATAGCACGGTTTATCATACTAGAGTATATAGGCCCTGTGGACTGGTGTAACTCACCAGACCTTTGGACATGTACCCTTCATGAGGACAATAAATATTTATTGCTATATTATGTTTATACGTGGTTTGGCATGTCCAGAGGATAAACAAACTGGTAGAGATCAGATAATTTCAGCAGTGCAGATTCTGCTGCAAGCCCTTAGAGATTATAGCCTGCATCTTTTGGGTAGGGGAGCACAGACCAACAGTTATAAAATCCAATATGGCAGTTCTTGCTACCAGGGCATCATTCCCTAGGGCAGATCACACAACAGGGCAGTTATCAGTGTTGTCAGAGCTTCATATATTTGACTAGCCAAGTGAAAGGCATGACAGATTAAAATGGAGTGCTCTACCACATGGGGTGGCTCTCCAGCATCAGTATACCTAAATTAAGACTGAACAGCTCCTTGTGTCCCTGTCTGGAGACAATGCACCATGCATAATCCTCATAGGAGGTTTATGGTTGATTCCAGGTTGCCCAAATTCAACAATCCTCCACCCACCATTTATCCAGGTGATGCACCAGACTAGTAGCATTTACCAGATGTCTGACTGTACTGTTACTTGACATACTCAGCATAGTGAAATCCAGTTAGAATGATGCATGTACTTTTTCTATAGATACCTCAGGACTGCAAAGACAGTATACTGCCACCAAAAGTAAATGTCCGTTAAATGTAATTTGCTGCACAAGCGCTCTTAGCATCTCGCCCCACCATTCCACAGTCATTGGGCACACCATGGTGTCTTGCATGTTCTGCTTTCATAAGTATTACTGATGACAGGCATGGTATATGAAAGACTGAGGCTGATCACATGGCTGATGTCAGTTACAAGGATGTCCAATTATGATGCTAACAGAGATTGTAATGGTTCACAGTCCACAGACTTGGTGCCACTATCTTACATCAGTTGTCAGTACCTGGGCATTCTCCACAGAGGGTTTGGTTCTGTCCGTATCTCAAACCCCACAGAGAATTCAGATATGGCCAGAACTGCTGAGGAGACAGTTACTGAACAGAGTAAGCACCCAACATCCTTAGAGCGTACGACTGCATGTGGATGGTGCCCACATGCCTGCTTCACTTGTGTTAAAACTGACTGAGTCACATGTACACAGTGCTTCTGATGTGGGCATATCTACCATAACCCAGATACACAAGAGTGCACAATAGTGTTGCATTTCCCATTTGGCCCCTGAGAATGCCGGCACCACTGGGGATAAATCAATAAGGACACCATCTACTGCCTTGCAGTTTGCACTGCAACTGGCATCCTGGTTGCCTGGCACCATTGTGAGCTCTGTGTGAGCATGGGGTAGAAATGTTAGGAGATGTCTTGTGAGTTCTAGTTGCACACACTATTACAATGAGAATTTCTTTAAGCAGGACAACTACTGCCACTGTGGGCATTAATGCCAAGATTGATTGTGGCCAAAGTAAGACACATGCCCAATGTGCACATATGTTGGATTCCAGTGTATAGATACAACAGCACTGTCAAGAGATGCCCCATTTTATAGTGGACAATGAGCATCAGTATCCAGATTTAGGTGACGTAGTGGTACCATTTCCTGTCACAGGAGGTCACAAGCTTGGTCAGCTCTTGCCACCCCCAAAAAAGATCTGTATCACATTCTAGGTCATACAATAGCAGACCTTTCATGTCAAAGGAGGTACAAAGCCCTATCAGCCCTCTTCAGCCCACAAAATCTATATATAGGTCCAGGTCACAAAGTGGCAACCCATTCCTTTCCCAAGAGATGAGCCTTGTCATCTGTGGGAGCTCCATACACACACTGGCCACTGTGGTTATAGACGTTGCCCCCTGTGATGTTTCTCCCACTGCCTTGTGTGTATCCTCTGTCCTACCCAGTTTGTCAATGGTGTTGTGTACCTGTCACATTTGTAAATAACTGTGACCCACACCACCATCCAGCCTGTGTTGTACTGAAGTGATGTGTGATGCACAGCGTGGTCAGGCCATGCACTGACTAACGTGGCCTGTAGCTTGACCCTAACAATGCATGCTTATGTTGCGAGGCACTGCAGTATTACAATTATGTACCATAGCTGTCTAAAGTTGGCAGTTTGCAAGTGCTGAATTGTATTCTGACTGTTGCTGTTGGGGAGAGGGACTCCTGCAAGTGCATCCCACCTCATCTTATGCTACTACTGTGATGACAGGAATATAGAGCCTAATGGGGCCTAACAGAATCATGTCTTGGGGCTGACCAGTTTGTTTCCACAGGACTGTGTTGGGCAGCATAGCACAGACAACAATCGACTTGCTTTCTGAGTATGTGAAGTACTGAGTGCCCCATGAGATAGGTCAAGGCAGCAGAAGTTTTGCTTGAGGATACCAAAGACGCATGTGATTTTTCATGTCTCAGCATGGTTAGAATTGTGTACCATTTCAGTTAATTTGAGGATGGCAGACGGCAGCTAGTAGTTTTGGCTCCTTTGGGTATTCAGATCACTTGCGAAAAGCAAAAACAATTTTAGGATACATTAGTAGCTAAATGCACAGTTTATATATATATATATATATATATATATATATTAGTTAATATTTTATAGTTTGAAACTGAACTTAACCAGGTGGCCCTGGGGAAGTCACCTGACCAGAAGTGATAGCAGTTGGCAGTACTTCAATGAGGCATGCAATCTTTTAGAAGCAATGCATGATACTGCCTCTCCACTTTTGTTCTGAAGAATCAGCTATGCTGTTCCACACACACAAGTATAATGTGCAGAAACTTAAGAATTCACAAGACTGAAGCCTGCCAACAACCAAAAGTGTACCCAGATTGTCACTGAAGTGTTGCAGTAGCTGGAAAACTAAATCCTGCACAGATTCTTTTTCCTTCACCATGGGGTAAGAATGCCATACATTCCTTTAGATTTTAGCGCATGGGTGATTCATGTCTACTAGGCTTATTATGTCAGTCTGTATGGGAATGTTCAATTATTTACCAAGGTTATATTACATAAGTTGTGGCCTAAAGTGACACTGTTGCAGTGTATACCATGACATGCTGCTGGGTATGATATAGCCAGAAAAAAACGGTATTGCTTTGCATGGACTGCACCAGTCCTAACATTTTCCAATAAACAGATCTTAAATTTCAAGCATGCTGCATACTGTATCTTTATAGGGGTTTTCTGACTGGTGCACAAGGAGCTGCACATATAGCTGTTTGAGAATCACAGCACTTTCATTTGTATGGCATTACTGCCTAATTGGTTTGCACTATTACATATACATCACTTTACTCATTATTTTGCATATAATGCATAAAGCACTGAGCTTCAATACTTCAATACTTGTAACATCCGACTGCATCCCACCAATTAATGTGATGTCTGGCTATACCTCCCCAGACTGCCAACAATAAAATGACTTCCCTTACTATCCTGGGTCAGTAACTAAGGTGCTTCAATCCTCACTACTGACTCCAATACAAGACTGCCACTTAAACGAAAGTAATATTTCACAATTTTCCTCTAACACACTGTTTCTTCTGGGACTGGACTATATACCTCTCCACCCAAATGCATTTTGTTATTGCACATTTTAGAGCAAGTGTCCGAGTTTAAGACCTGTGATAGAATCACATTCAAAATCTCACACATCTGAGAAAGCCTGACACAGATTTCTAGCCATGTTTCTTTCCCCAAATAAATACAGAAACACTGCCACCAATCAGAGGGTCTTTTGCCCTTCAAAAATGGTGTCCTGTTATGAAAATTAATTATTAAAATAAATGATAGCTATGACCAGAACAGCCAGGCCTTAGGGTGACCTACAGAGCATCAAACAGGCAGAAGAGCACTCACATGCATTGCTTCTAAAAGAAAAACAATGTTTTCCAGCCAGAATGTAAAATAATGAAAAACATTTAATAAGTAAAAATGATTACAAAATTGAAAATCAATAACTCTCAATAAACATTAGTATTCGTTCACCAGAAATGTAAATCAAACTCCAGGATAGAATCCATTATTCAAGAAAAACCTCTGTCTTAATAACTAAACGTTCCTGATCTAACAAAAGAAATACGGTCACTGATCTACTCTAAGATATAATAGCAAGGCCAAAGCAAGCTTACACTTTTCTTGCCAAGTTATCTTTTCTTGGTGTCACCTGACTGCTCAGTACTTGACAAACTGCACAGCTTCACAGGTTCAACTGTCTAATTTAAAAATGCCACAGTCAAGTTGTAAAAAAGATTCTTCTTCTGTCAATCAGCTGTGTAAATCATCTCTTAGCAACAAGGAACATTCCAGTGACATCACTCACTGCTCAGCTGATTGTCCACAGTTTGTACTTTAGAATGTCCTTCTCAAACTTGCACAGTTAGAACTGTATCAAAGCTGTGACAAGACTCTCTAAGTATTCTGTTTAAACAAGGAAAGACCCAACATTTTAAACTTATTTACATTTTCACAATCAGGCATGCTGGCATACAATAGAAGTTAATATAAGAATATGCACAAATCTCCTGCCAGACATGCTAACACAGATGACTGTGTTTTCAGTTTCTTCAAAGTTCCATTCACTCTTTCTGCATTGCTTTCACCAAGCGCATGGCCACTACTTGTGCAAACTGCTGTTGTCTACATGCTAAGCAAATTGTTTATGCATTCCAGCCATTACATAGATGATATCATCTTGCATTCTTTTTTACACTTTGTCTTCTTTTACTTTGCTTTGCATCTAATTACTATTTACCTGCTGAATTTGTCTTCCTACTTTATTCATAGGATCATAGGCTGTTACTAGGCTATTGACCCTGTGGCCTTTTTAAGCCAGCCAAGAGTTTAGCCCATGTTTAGACAAGTCAGCACCCAGAACCCCTGTCCAGCAGGGACACAGGTGGAATCCCAGGAGTGTATTTTCTGTTTCCCATTTAGTTATCCAGGTTGTGCTTAAAAAGGGATAATTAGGTACTCTGCTTGACATAGAGAGGGAGTCTGTTCCACAGATGGGGGAGTCTCTAGGACACATCTGTCCCCTCCAAAAAGTCCTATTATATCACAGACCAGGTTGAGGTCACGAGTATGGGTTGCTCAATTGGAGCTTGACGTGCGGCTATGCAGTAGTCCCATGAAGGCGGGGTCTGAGATTGCTTTGTATGCCAGACAGAGGTCATCTCTGGGGAGTCTGTATGAAACTGAGTAGAGGGACAGGGCTTTTAAGCCTATCTGTGTAGGGTAGATGTTTGAGGCCCTGGATTCTCCTGGTGAGGAACCTCTGTGGTCTCTCCAGCTGCTGCATGTGCTTTGCGAGGTAGATGCCGAAGGGGGTGTTGCACTCAATAATTGGCCTTATAAGGAAAGAATACAGGGATTTTATGACCTCTTTGTCCCTAGATGAGATACCCTTGCTTATGAGGTAGGCCATGTAGAAAGCTTTCCGTACAACAGAAGCAACATGCTGGTGGTCAAAAGATAGGTTATTATCAACCTGGGTGCCCAAATCCCTCACTACTGATTGTGTGCTTAGGACGATGTTATTAATGTGATAATATGAGGGTACGTCACTCTCCCCAAAGGGGATGATGATGCATTTTTTGGCATTCAGCTTGAGGTCATGTTTCTGGCACGAGTCATTTGTTTGGGTGAGACCCTCTTGCAGGACATCCACCTCACTTTGGGAATTGATGACTGTGCCCAGCTTGCAGTCATCTGGAAACTTGTTCAGCCATAGCCCACTGGTTTTGGCCTTCACCTCAGAGAAGTATATCCCAAACAACAGAGGCCACAAGACCAATCCCTGGGGTACGCTGCTCATTATGGTTCTACTGCTTGAGGTGGCTTCCCCTATTTTGATTAGGTGGGTTCTATCAGTGAGCCAGTTTGCTACCCATCTGGTAACATATGGATTGATGCCTAGTTGAGAGAGTTAATCTACTATGCCCAAGTGGGGAATAGTGTTGAAGGCTTTGGCCAGGTCAAGGTAGGAGGTGTGCATCGTCTTCCCCTCGTACATGGCATTAGTAACTGTCTCAAAGAAGTCGACCAGATTTAATGGACATGACCTTCCCTTGACAAAGTCCAACTGTGTGGGGTCGAGTCTTTGGAGATTGCCAATGTCCCTGTTTGAGGTCCATGATGATCCATTCCATGGCCTTGCAGATCAGGCTAGTTACGCTGATGGGTCTATAATTTCCTGAATCTGTGGACGCTCCACCTTTGTGTAAAGGAATGACAGTGGCTGTCCTCCACTCAGCTGGGACAAAGCAGGTACTCAGGCTTTGGTTGAATAGGGTGCAACAACGATACCCCAAAAAAAAAAAAACTGCAACAACCAGATCCAAACCAAATTCTGGAGTGAACAGATGAAAATGCACAAATAGTAAAATTAGAATATTTATTCTTTCTGTAATAACAGATTCTAGCACCTTGGTGTTACCACCTTCATGGAATCTTGATTCCATGAAGGTGGTAACACCAAGGTGCTAGACTCTGTTATTACAGAAAGAATACATATTCTAATTTTACTATTTGTGCATTTTCATCTGTTTGTTCCAGAATTTGGTTTGGATCTGGTTGTTGCAGTTTGGTTGAAGAGGGTGCCAAATGGTGCTGCAAGTTCATGCCTGAGTTCATGTAGGATGCAGCCTGGGATGTTATTGGGTCCCATGGAGACTGTATTTTTTTGCCTTTGAGAGGGCAGTGATTACCTGTTCCCTAGTGATAAGGGATGGGGAGCAGGTACTGGGATGTCCTGATTTACTGATGGGGTTGACAGAGGGGATAATTTTTCACTGAATCTGTCAGCCAGTAGATTGGCTATATCTGCAGCATTTCTACAGCATTTGTGTATGTGGTGTCCTTGACTGTGAAGATAGGTGAAGGCTGCCAGCCTAACCAGATAGAATTTTGTAGATAATTCTGTCATTTGTAAATATTAATGTAAGCCACATGCTTGTTCTCTTAAATGTGAAAAGACTGTCTTGGATGTTGAACTGCAAAATTGTAACAACAGTGCACTGTGCTGTAAGAAAGCTGATGAGTCAAACATTGTGAATTTCTTTGATCTAAAACTTGGAGCCGAGATGTCTAGAGGGAGGCATTCTGCCTATTGTTTTGAGGCCAGAGTTAATGGCTGGAATTTACATGTATAATTTGTTTTATTGCTCTGGCTTCCTGACCAGCTGCAAGATCAAAAGGGCTATTAACCTCTGAGTTTCTGTTAGCCTGGGAACCAGAAAGGAATTATGTAATCTGAAATTCATCAGTGGTACTGTATTATCAATTTAAGGACAGAAAGAAGGAGAGCATTTGAGCATTTGCCTTGAACATCCAACTCACCAGCACTCTGTCTGTGTGTCTCTATGTAAGTTTATTTTAGAACTGTGTTTTCTCTTAGACATAGCTAGGAAATAGGAAGATTAGATGTCTTTTTTCTGTATTGATGTCAGAACTTTTCTACTGTATTATTTTAAGTATACCTCTGTGATCTCTGAACTCTTGACTAGCACTGTGCAGTAAGAGGTATTGTGTGTTTTTATTATTTATTATTAAATATTTTTAAACCTTTCAACTGTGGCTGTTTTCTGTAGGGATAATTTACCTCTAAGAGTACATTGCATGTATTTAGTGATATTGTACAAAGCCACTCTGATAGCCTTGCTGTTCAGTCACACTTATTTGGATAATAATATTGCACAGTATAATTGGACACCCTTTTATAAGGGCCTTTAGTAGCTGATAAATATTAGTGGGTGGTGGCAAGTGGTACTACTGTGTAGTCTGGGTAAAAGGGGCACAGCTGGAGAACCTGTGCCAGCCTTCCCCAGGAATGTCTGTGTGGTTGTATATAACTCTTATCTCAGTGTGTGGGTGTCAGCTACTTGGGCAGGGACATGAAGCACTGGTTGGACAGAGTGTGCTGGTGGTTTTAGCTTGCCCACTAGCCTGAGATCTGGACCCTATAACTATGCCAGTGGGGAGTCTTATTGGGGACTTGGAGAGATAGGGGGAAACCAACCCCAGACTGACTGTGATCTCTGTGTGCTCTTAAGGGAAATTATACTTTACTGTGTGTGTATTTATTATCCTTTCCCTATATGGATGCCCCTGTGAAGATTGGGTGAAGATAGGTGAAGGCTGCCAGCCTAGCCAGATAGAATTTTATAGATAATTCTGTCATCAGTAAATATTAATGTAAACCACATGCTTATCTCAAATGGTAAAAATAGTGTTACATGTGGAAATGGAAAAAATGTAACAGTGCACTCTCCTGACCATAGGTTCATAGGTAAGTACTAGGCTATCTGCCCAAGGGCATTTATAAGCCTAGCCAGAGTATGTTGACTTTCACCACCCCCTTAGATTAGTTCCCTGTGCCTCTGACCAGCAGAGCCATTAGTTCCCTGCGCCTCTGTCCAGCAAAAGCCACTGCAGTGATCCCCTGTGTAAATTTTCTGTTTCCCATTTACCCAGCAATTAAAGCATGTTGTGACCCTTCGATCTAAACATGGTGCTGAAAAGTCTAAGTGAATGAATTCTTGCTATTGTTTTGAGGCCAGAGTTAATGGCCAGAATTTGCATGCATAAATGTCCTTTATGGCTGTGCTTCCTGACCAAGGTGTGAGCTTACTAAAGAATGTAGCCCATTAGACTGTGAACCCCAGGAAAGTGTGAAGAATGATGTAATGTGAATCAGGACTGAGATATCAATTTAAACAGAGAGAATCAGGGAGCATTAAGCATTTTTGTCTTGACCATCCAACTCAGCACTCTGCCTGTGTTCTATATGTAAGTTTATCTTAGACTTGTGTTTTCTCTTAGAAATAGCTAGAAACTAGAAAGATTAGACTAAATGTTTTTTTCTGTGATTTCAGAACTGTACTACTAATTATTTTAATTATTTCTCTGTGGTCTCTGAACTCTTGACTAGCACTGTGTAGTAAAAAGTATAGTCTTGTGTTTTGACTATTTGTTATTAAATATTTTTAAACACTTTCAACTGTGGCTGTTTATGTAGAGAGAATTTAAGCTCTTTAGAGTAGTTGCATGCCTTTGGTAAAATTGTACAAACCACTCTAATAGCTTTAGCCCCAGGCTATACTACCAATTGGATAATAATATTGCACAGTAATAATTGGACACCCTTATAAGGGCCTTTGAGTAGCTGATAAATATTAGTGGGTGGTGGCAGCTGGTACTACCGTATAGTCTGGGGAAAAGTGGGCACAGCTGGAAAACCTGTGCCAGTCTTCCCCAGGAGTGTCTGTGTGGTTGTATAAACTCTTCTCAAAGTGTGTGTGTCAGCTACTTGGGCAGGGACACAAAGCACTGGTTGGAAAGAGAGGGTGCTGGATGTTTTAGCTTGCCCACTAGGCTGAGATATGGACCCTATAGCTGTGCCAGTGGGAAGTCTTTTTGGGGACCTGGAGAGCAAGGGAGTGACCAGCCCCAGACGGACTGTAATCTCTGTGTGCTCTTAAGGGTAATTGCACTTTACTGTGTGTATTTGTTATCCTTTCTTCCTATATGAAATGCCCCTCACTGGTGTTAGTGGTGAGGATTGAGGCTCCTTTACTGCTGGGCCAGGGCACGGGCGTCACGTATTAATTGTTTGGCAGCGGTGGGATATCTAAAATGCATATTAATTGGTTGGCAAATACTAATTGGCTTGTAGTGGTGTGGGTAGAGTGAATTCCTGTAGCTTATGTACAGTGAGCTTTGAAGGTGTTTTGTACTCTAAATCAGCTACGCAGTGAATACTCAAGAGTTCAGATTGCAATTGTTTTATTTCTTTTGTTAGCTTAGTCAGGGTGAGCAGGCAGCAGGTCAGCAGAGGAGTATGGAAAGCTGACAAAAAGCCAGCTGGCGGAGATGTGCCAGGCTAGGAGACTGGTGCATGGAAACCTGACTTAGACCTGATTGCAACCTTGGTTACAGTTGCATCAGAAAACAGCAGCCAGGAGGACAGTCAGATGGGCGGTGGAGCTATGATACCCTCGGAGAATGGACAGCTCAACCTTTCTGCAGAGGACTTAAAAATCCATCTGGAGCTAAAGAGACTTGAGTTAGAGGCCAGGCGTTTGGAGATAGAAGCCAAAGAAAAGGAGCGGCAGAGGAGGCATGAGAGGGAAATGCTGACTCTTCGCCAGAGTCATGGAGGTAATGGGGAAGGGAGTAACTGGACCCCAGAAGCGCAAAAGGTCAGTAAATTTCTTCCACAGTTTAAAGGGGGGATAATTTTGATAGTTTCATTCATATGTTTGAGAGGGTATGCAAACAGTATAGTGTTGACCAAAGGCTCTGGTTACGGTTCCTGACCCCCATACTCCATGATAAAGCTGTAACTGTTTTGTCAAAAATGTCTGATATTGCATGTTTTGATTATACTACTGTTAAAAATCACTTGTTAGAATTGTTTAAGCTAACATCCGAAACATATAGGGAAAAGTTTCATGAGCATAGACACAAGGCAGATGAAAGTGTGTGTGAATATGTTGCTGAACTGAGCACTTATTTCCATAGGTGGGTGAGTGGATGTCAGGTCACCACTTTTGAAGGGATGGCAGACCTTTTTTTGAGGGAACAAGCCCTTAGCACTTTGCCTGAGGGCATGAGGATCTGGTTAGCTGATACACAATGTGCTACTTCAGATGAGTTGGGGAAGAAGGGAGACCTATAACTGGCAAGCAGGGCAGCCCTGCACAAGAAAGGGACTGCCAGTATTGCTCTTGGGTCTAAAGGAACCCATGGTGGGCAGCACAGGCTGCCCCCACAGAATCTGCCAGTAGCAGGGGAAGCCACTAGTCCAGGTACATGTCCAGGAGCTAGGGTTAAATGTTTTGAATGCAACCAGTGGGGCCATGTGGCATACAGGTTTCCATGGAGGCAAGGTGGGGAACAAAATCTGAGGGAGCCAGTAAATGGGAAAGACAAAATACCAGTAGTAGGTTGTCTTTAGATAACAGGGGTACTGAGCTACCATCCTGCAGATATCCTGATAGGGAAGGATTTGGATGAGGCAGTTACACGCAGTCATGCTAGGAGACAACCATGTGGGTCTGGTAGCCTGGGGGAGAACCAGACAGACTGCATACTTACAGCCAGGACTGGTGAGGTGGTTACTTCAGGGAGGCAGCTACTCTGTAGCAGTGAGACTGAAGAGCCACAGCTGCTTGTGGGTACTGATGGTCCCTTGGACAGAGTGACTGCAAAGGTAGAGGTGAGTAGTAGTACCCAGGCTGACAGTGAGGCACCACTGTCAGAGGATGCCAGACTTCCTGTGGAAGGGGAGCTGGGAAAGGGTTACAAGTAGAGAGTTGAGACAGGCTCAGCTCTCAGACCCTACATTGCAAGGCCAGAGGCAGGTAGCTAGGGAGGCAACTGATTCTCGAGGAAAGGGGGAATGTGTATACTGGGACAAAGGGTTACTATACAGAGTGTGGACCCCTGAGGAAGGGCTAGAAGGTGAGAGAGTACAGCATTTGGTAGTGTCTACAGCCTACCATGTGGCGCTTCTAGCCATAGCCCATGATATTCCCTTTGCAGGTTATATGGGCATAAAATGTACAAAGAGGCATATTATGCAGAACTTCTATTGACCTGGAATTTCAGAGATGTAACAGGGTACTGCAGGACCTGTGAGCAGTGCCAAAAAGGAGGCAAGGCAGGAGACAAGGTGAGAGCTCCTTTGATGCCTTTGCCTGTGATTGAGAAGCCATTTCAGAGGATAGCTATTGATATTGTGGGCCCTATTAGTACTCCAAGTTCCACAGGGAAAAAGTATATCCTAGTGGTAATG
This sequence comes from Protopterus annectens, assembly GCF_019279795.1. Classification (NCBI taxonomy): domain Eukaryota; kingdom Metazoa; phylum Chordata; order Ceratodontiformes; family Protopteridae; genus Protopterus; species Protopterus annectens. The sequence continues at coordinate 917,744,024 of NC_056737.1, forward strand.
GATTATGCTACATGATACCCTGAGGCAATGGCATTGTCCTCCATTGAGGCAGAGAAGGTGGCAAATGCTTTGTTAGAGATTTTTAGCAGGATAAGTTTCCCAAAAGAAATACTGACTGACATAAGTGCCAATTTCATATCAGACCTGCTGGCTTGTCTGTGGAAGTCCTGTGGGGTGAAGCACATGAAGACCACCCCCTACCATCCCCAGACTAATGGTTTTGTTAAGAGGTTAAACTCTATAATCAAGTCCATGCTACAGGCATTTGCAGATCATTTTAAGAGGGAGTGGGACAAATATTTGCCCCATCTGTTTGCTTACAGAGAGGTTCCCCAGGAATCCACAGGGTTTTCACCCTTTGAGTTGCTGTACGGGCATAAGGTGAGAGGACCTCTAGATTTAATTCAAGATGAGTGGGAAGGTGAGTGCGAGTCTCACAAGGAGTCTGTTGTGGCATATGTCCTAAACCTCAGGACAAGGTTCAGGGAACTCATGGGCTTGGCACAGGAGAACCTGGACAACAGAAAAAGGTGTGGTGTGACAGGAATGCTCGAGCTAGAGAGCATGCTGTGGGGCAGAAGGTAATGGTTCTCATTCCTGTCAGATACAACAAGCTACAAGTAGCTTGGGAGGGACCCTCCAAGGTGGTAAGAAAGAAAGTGATGTTAATTACATAGTGGAAAGGCTAGACAGAAGGCAGGGGCAAAAATTGTACCTTGTTAACATGATGAAACCTTACCATGATTGGGAGGCCCTTGTGCTGAGCATTTGCAGTGGATTGCAGGAGGAGTCTGAGGGAGATTTGGGGACTAATCTCCTCAGTGAGGCTCGGGCTAACACCTCATGGAAGGGGTAGCAATGTCCCAGCAGCTATTTCCTTCCCAGGTTCGAGAAATCCGAGCAGTGTTGCAGAAATTTGGGGACATGTTCACTGTTAAACCAGGGTGCACCCACCTGGGGCAGCACCAGGTGGATACATGACCCCAAAGGCCTATTAGGTAGGCCTCTTATAAAGTGCCTGATAGTCAAACAGACTCTGAGGGAGGGAGGTACAGGAAATGTTGGAACTAAGGGCGATTCAAGGTTCCAACAGTCCCTGGGCCTCCCCAGTGGTGCTGGTGCCAAAGAAGGATGGCAGCACCAGGTTCTTTGTGGACTACAGGAAATTAAATAGCCACACAGGGTCAGATGTTTATCCCATGCCTAGGACAGATGAGGCCCTAGAGCAGCTGGGTGGGGCTAAGTATCTTGCAACCACTGATCTTACCAAGGGTTACTGGCAGATGCCCTTGACTCCCAGTGCTAGAGAGTTATCAGCCTTTGTGACTCCTTTTGGCTTGTATGAGTTACCAAAGATGCCCTTTGGGATGAAGAATGCCCCAGTGACTTTTCAGAGGCTGGTAGATCATATTCTAGCAGGAGCAGGATGGTTTGCCCTTGCTTACCTAGATGATATTGCCGTCTGCAACCATTCCTGGCCAGAGCACCTTCAGCATGTCATGGAGGTGTTGGGCAGACTACAGAGGGCAGGTTTGACCATTAAGCCGAGGAAATGTCAGGTGGGTATGGCAGAAGTCTCCTATCTAGGACATATAGTGGGGAGTGGTAAGGTAAGGCCAACCCTGCCAAAGTGGAAGGCATTGTAGCATGGCCTGCACCTGTTACTAAAAAGCAGGTGAGGGCATTTTTAGGGACAGCAGGGTACTACAGAAAGTTTGTCTCCAGTTATAATACCATAGCTGCTCCCTTCACAGACCTGACAAGGAAGAACAGACCAGATAAGGTAGTGTGGACCCCAGCATGTGAGAAGGCATTCCAGAAGCTTAAAGAAGCTTTGGGAGGACCCCCCCATGTTAGCCAGTCCAGATTACAGCAAACAATTTGTTGTGCAGGTGGATGCTTCGAACCATGGGGTGGGGGATGTACTTAGCCAGATTTCTTCAGAGGGAGAAGAGCACCCAGTGGTTTATCTCAGTCGTAGGCTCTAACCCAGGGAGGAATGCTATACAGCTGTAGAAAAGGAATGTTTAGCCATAGTGTGGGCACTGCAGAAACTTTAGCCTTATCTGTATGGAAAGAAATTCACTGTTATGACAGATCACAACCCCCTAACATGGTTAAACAGAGCCATCCAGCAAAATGTCAAGTTACTAAGATGGAGGCTGGGGTTGCAAGCATATGATATGTCTGTGTAGCACCGCAGTGTGATTAGCAATGCCAATGCAGATGGGCTCACAAGATAGTGAACGGGGTAAGGTATACTCAGACAAATTTAACTCCCTCAAGCAGTGTTTCTCAAGGGTCACTTGAAAAACTAGCTTGAGTTCTCCAGGGGGGGAGGTATGTGATAATTAGGTGAAGATAGATGAAGGTTGCCAGTCTAGCCAGATAGAATTTTATAGATAATTATGTCATCTGTAAATATTAATGTAAACCACAGGCTTGCTGTCTTAAATGGTAACAATAATTTTACATGTGGAACTGGAAAAAAATGTAACGGTGCACTCTACTGACCAAGTAAAGCATGTTGTGACACTTTGATCTAAACATGGTGCTGAAAAGTCTAAGTGAAGGAATTCTTGCTATTGTTTTGAGGCCAGAGTTAATGGCCAGAATTTGCATGCATAAATGTCCTTTATGGCTTTCCTTCCTGACCAAGGTGTGAGCTTACTAATGAATGTAGCCTGTTAGCCTGGGAATCCCAGGAAAGTGTGATGTAATGTGAATCAGGACTGAGATATCGATTTAAACAGAATCAGAGAGCATTAAGCATTTTTTGTCTTGACCATCCTACTCATCAGCACTCGCTGTGTTCTATATGCAAGTTTATCTTAGAGTTGTGTTTTCTCTTAGAAATAGCTAGAAAATAGAAAGATTAGACTGTGTTTTTCTGTGATGTCAGAACTGTACTACTGAATTATTTTAAGCATTTTTTGTGATCTCTGAACTCGTGACTAGCACTGTGTAGTAAAAAGTATCGTCGTGTGTTTTGACTATTTGTTATTAAATATTTTTAAACCCTTTCAACTGTGGCTGTTTTTGTAGAGATAATTTAAGCTCTTTAGAGTACTTGCATGCCTTTAGCAAAGTTGTACAAATCCACTCTAATAGCTTTGGCCCTGGGCTATACTACCAATTGGATAATAATATTGCACAGTAATAATTGGACACCCTTTTAAGGGCCTTTGAGTAGTTGATAAATATTAGTGGGTGGTGGCAGCTGGTACTACCGTATAGTCTTGGGGGGAAAAAGGGGCAGAGCTGGAGAACCTGTGCCAGCCTTCCCTAGGAGTGTCAGTGTGGTTGTATAAACTCTTCTCAAAGTGTGTGTCAGCTACTTGGGCAGGGAAACAAAGCACTGGTTGGACAGAGAGGGTGATGGATGTTTTAGCTTGCCCACTAGGCTGAGACCTGGACCCTATAGCTGTGCCAGTGGGAAGTCTTATTGGGGACCTGGAGAGCAAGGGAGTGACCAGCCCCGGACTGACTGTGATCTCTGTGGGCTCTTAAGGGAAATTGTACTTTACTGTGTGTATTTGTTATCCTTTCCTCATATATGAGATGCCCTTCACTGGTGTTTGTGGTGTGGATTGAGGCTCCTTGATTGCTGGGCCAGTGCATGGGCGTCCCATATTAATTGTTTGGCAGTGGTGGGATATCCACACCACATATTAATTGGTTGGCAAATACTAATTGGCTTGTAGTGGTGCGGGTAGAGTGAATTCCTGTAGCTTATGTACAGTGATCACTGAAGGTGTTTTTTTTTTACTCTAAATCAGCCACACAGTGAATATTCAGAGTTTAGATCACAATTGTTTTATTTCTTTTGTTAGTTTAGTTAGTCACAGAGAGCAGGTAAGTATGTCAGCACAGGAGTATGGAAAGCTGACAAGGAGCCAGCAGGCCGAGATGTGCCAGGCTAGGGGACTGCTGTGTGAAAACCTGACTAAGGTAGACATGATTGCAGCTTTGGTCACAGCTGCATCAGTAAACAGCAACCAGGAGGATGATCAGACTGGCCGTGGAGATGTACAATACTCTGGGAATGGGACAGCTCAACCTTTTTGCAGAGGACTTAAAAATCCATCTGGAGCTAAAGAGACTTGAGTTGGATGCCAGGCATTTGGAAATGGAAGCTGTGGAAAAGAAGCGGCAGAGGCAGCACAAAAAGTAGATGCTGACTCTTCACCAGAGTCATGGAGGTAATGGGGAAGGGAGTAACTGGACACCAGAAGCACAGAGAGTCAGTAAATTTTTTCCGCAGTTTACAGAGGGGGATAATTTTTAAAGTTTCATTCATATGTTTGGGAGGGTTTGTAAACAGTATGATGTTGACGAAAGGATCTGGGTACACTTCCTGACCCCCTTACTCCATGGTAAAGCTGTAACTGTGTTGTCTAAAATTTCACATTGTGAATGTTTTGATTATACTTCTGTCGAGCATTGCTTGTTAGAATTTAAGTTAATGTGTGAAACTTGTTGGAAAAAGATTTGTGAGCATAGATGCAAGGCAGATGAAGGTCGTCTTCTCTTTCAGCTGTTCCCGTTAGGGGTCACCACAGTGGATCATCTGTTTCCATTTCTTCCTGTCTTCTGCATCCTTCTCTATCACGCCCTGTCCTCTGCATCCTTTTCTATCACACCAACCACCTGCATGTCCTCTCTCACCACATCCGTAAACCTTATCTAAGGCCTTCCTTTTTCTCTTACCTGGCAGCTCCATCCTTAGCATCCTTTTCCCAATAATACCCAGTATCCCTCCTCAGCACATGTCCAAACCAATGTAATCTCATCTCATCTCTCTGACTTTGTCTCCAAATCGTCCAACCTGAGCCGAACCTCTAATATACTGATTCCTAATGCTGTCCATCCTTGTCACACCCAGTGCAAATCTTAACATCTTTAGCTCTGCCACTTCCAGCTCTGACTCCTGTCTTTTTGTCTGTGCCACCATCTCCAACCCATGCAACATAGCTGGTCTCACTACCCACTTGTTGACCTTCCCTTTCACTCTTACTGGTACCCGTCTGTCACAAATCACTCCTGACACTTCTCCACCCTGCCTGCACTCTCTTTTTCACCTCTCTTCCATACTCACCATTACTCTGAACTGTTGATCCCAAGTACTTAAACTCCACCTTCCCCAGCTCTACTCCCTGCATCCTCACCATTCCTCTATCCTCCCTCTCATTCACGCACACATATTCTTAGTCCTGCTGACCTTCATTCCTTTCCTCTGTAGAGCATATCTGCACCTCTCCAGCATCTCCTCAACCTGGTCCCTACTCTCACTACAGATCACAGTGTCATCTGCAAACATCATAGTCCATGGGTCCTCTGATCTCATCTGTCAAGCTCTCCATCACCATTGCAAATAAGAAAGACCTCAGAGCTGATCCTTGATGTAATCCCACCTCCACCTTAAATGCATCTGTCACTCCCACTACAGACTTCACCACTGTCACACTACCATTGTACATATCCTGTACCACTCTTACATACTTCTCTGCCACTCCCGACTTCCTCATACAATACCACAACTCCTCTCTAGGCACCCTATCATATGCATTCTCAAGTCCACAAAGACACAATGCAACTCCTTCTGACCTTCTCTATACATCTCCATCAACACTCTCAGAGCAAACATCGCATCTGTAGTGCTCTTTTCCAGCATGAAACCATACTGCTGATCACTATTCATCACCTCCCTTCTTAACCTAGCTTCCACTATTCTTTCCTATCACTTCAACCTGTGACTGATCAGTTGTATCCCTCTGTAGTTACTACAGCTCTGCACATCACCCTTATTCTTAAAAATAGGTACCAAAATACTTTTTCTCCACTCCTCAGGCATCCTCTGAATTTTCAAGATTTCATTAAACAATCTAGTTAAAAACTCCACTGCCATTTCTCTTAAGCACCTCAATGATTCCACTGGTATGTCATCTGGAGAAGCAGCCTTTCCATTCTTCATCCTCTTCATAGCTGTCCTTACTTCCTCCTTGCTAATCTGTTTCACTATCCACACATTGTCCAACCTTCTCTCTCTCTCTCTCTCTCTCATTCTCTTCATTCATCAGCCCCTCAGAGTACTCTTTCCATCTGTTCAACACACTCTCCTCACTTGTGAGTACATTTCCCTTACTATCCTTTTTCACCCTTACCTGCTGCACATCTTTTCCATCTCGGTCCCTCTGTCTAGCCAATTGGAACAGGTCCTTTTCTCCCTCTTTAGTGTCCAGCCTTTCATACAACTCTCCATGTGCCTTATCCTTGGCCTTCACCACCTCTCCCTTAAGGCAAGGCAGATGGAAGTGTGTGTGTGAATATGTTGCTGAACTGAGCACTTATTTTCATAGGTGGGTGAGTGGATGTCACGTCACCATTTTTGAAGGGCTGGCAGACCTTTTGGTGAGGAAACAAGCCCTTAGCACTTTGCCTGAAGACATGAGGATCTGGTTAGCTGATGGACAGTGTGCTACTTCAGATGAGTTGGGAAAGAAGGGAGATGTATACCTGGCAAGCAGGGCATCCCTGCACAGGAAAGGGACCCACAGTACTGCTCATGGGTCTAAAGGAACCCATGGTGGGCAGCACAGACTGCCTCAACAGAAACTGCCAGTAGCAGAGGAAGCCACTAGTCTAGGTACACATCCAGGACCTAGGGTTAAATGTTTTGAAGGAAAACAGTGGGGCCATGTGGCATATGGATGCCCATGGAGGCAAGGTGGGGAATAAAGGCTGAGAGAGCCAGTAAATGGAAAAGACAAAATGCCAATAGTAGGTTGTCTTGAGACAGCAAGGGTACCAAACTACCATCCTGCAGATGTCCTGATAGTACTGCCTCATCAAAATCCTTTCCTATGTGTTAATACAGTTACATGCAGTCAGGCTTTGAGAGAAGCATGTGGGTCTGGTAGCCTGAGGGAGACCCAGACAGACCGCATACTTGCAGCCAAGACTGGTAAGATGGTTACTTCAGGGAGGAAGCTAGCAGTGACACTGATGGTGAGCCACAACTGCTTGTGGGTACTGATGTTCTCTTGGACAGAGTGACTGCAAAGTTAGAGATTAGTAGTAGTACCCAGGATACCAGTGAGGCACCACTGTCAATTCTAGACTTCCTGTGGAAAGGTAGCTGGGAGGGGTTACAAAGAGAGAGTTGAGAGGGCTCAGCTCACAGACCCTACATTGCAAGGCCTGAGGCGGGTAGCTAGTGAGACACCTGATTCTCAAGGGAAGGGGGAATCTGTATACTGAGACAAAGGGTTACTGTATAGAGAGTGTACCCCTGAGGAAGGGCTAGAAGGTGAGTGGGTACAGCAGTTGGTAGTGCCTAGAGCCCGTCTGGCACTTCTAGCCATAGCCCATGACATTCCTTTGCAGGTCATATGGGCATAAAATGGACAGAGAGACATATTATGCAGAACTTCTATTGGCCTGGAATTTCCAGAGATGTGACAGGGTACTGCAGGACCTGTGAGCAGTGCCAAAAGGTAGGCAAGGCAGGAGACGAGGTCAGAGCTCCTTTGATGCCTTTGCTTGTGATTGAGGAGCCATTTCAGAGGGTAGCTACAGATATTGTGGGTCCTCTGAGTACCTCAAGTTCCACAGGGAAAAAGTATATCCTAGTGGTAGTAGATTATGCTACAAGATACCCTAAGGCAGTGGCTCTGTCCTCCATTGAGGCAGAAAAGATGGCAAATACTTTTAGAGATTTTCAGCAGGGTAGGTTTCCCAAAAGAAATACTGACTGACAGAGGTGCCAATTTCATGTCATACCTGCTGGCTTATCTGTGGAAGTACTGTGGGGTGAAGCACCTGAAGACTGCCTCCTACCATCCCTAGACTAATGATCTTGTTGAGAGGTTAAACTCTACAATTAAGTCCATGCTACATGCATTTGCAGACCAGTTTAAGAGGGAGTGGGACAAGTATTTGCCCCAGCTGTTTGCTTACAGAGAGGTTTCCCAGGAATCTACAGGTTTTTCACTCTTTGAGTTGCTGTATGGGCATAGTGTGAGGGGACCTCTAGATTTAATTTGAGATGAATGGCAAGGTGAGTGTGAATCTCACAAGGAGTCTGTTGTGGCATATGTCCTAAACCTCAGGACAAGTCTCAGGGAACTCATGGGCTTGGCCCTTGAAAACTTGGCATTAGCCCAGCAGCAGAAAAAGTATGGTTATAACAGGAATGCTAGAGAGTATGCTGTAGGGCAGCAGGTAATGGTTCTCATTCCTGTCCGACACAACAAGCTGCAAGCAGCTTGGGAGGGACCCTACAAGGTGGTAAGAAAGGTAAGTGATGTGAACTACATGGGGGAACTGCTAGGCTTGAGGCAGGGGCACAAACTGTACAATGTTAACATGATGAAACTTTACCATAGGGAGCCCCTTGTGCCGACTATTTGCAGTGGGTTGCCAGAGTAGTCTGAGGGAGATCTAGTGACTGATCTCCTCACTGAGGCTCAGACTGACACCTCATGGAAGGCTAGCAATGTCCCAACAGCTATCTCCTACCCAGGTTTGAGAAATCCGAGCAGTGTTACAGGAGTTTGGGGACATGTTCACTGGGAAACCAGGGTGCATACACCTGGTGCAGCACCAGATGGATACAGGACTGCCAAAGGCCTATTAGGCAGGCCTATTATAGGGTGCCTGACAGAGTCAAACAGACTCTGAGGGAGGAGATACAGGAAATGTTGGAACTAGGCGTAATTCAAGAGTCCAACAGTCCCTGGGCCTCCCCAGTAGTGCTGGTGCAAGAGAAGAATGGTGGCACCAGGTTGTGTGTGGACTACAGGAAATTAAATAGTCAGAGTCTGATTCTTACCCCATGCCTAGGACAGATGAGGCCCTAGAGCAGCTGGGTGGGGCTAAGTATCTTACAACTATTGATCTTACCAAGTGTTACTAGCAGGTACCCTTTGCTCCCAGTGCTAAAAAGAAGTCAGCCTTTGTGACTCCTTTTGGCTTGTATGAGTTCACAAAGATGCTCTTTCGGAGGAAAAATGCCTCAGCGATTTTCCAGAGGTTGGTAGATCACATCCTAGCAGGAGCAGGAGGGCTTGCCCTTGATTATCTAAATAATATTGCCATCTACAGCCATTCCTGGTAAGCGCACCTTCAACATGCCAGGGAGGTGCTTGGCAGACTATAGAGGTCAGGGTCGACCATTAAGCTGAGGAAATGTCAGGTGGGTATGGCAGAAGTCTGCTATCTAGGACATAGAGTGGGGAATGGTAAGATCAGGCCAGAACCTGCCAAAGTGGAAGCCATTCAGGCATGGCCTGCACCTGTTACCAAAAAGCAGGTGAACACATTCTTAGGGACAGCAGGGTACTAAAAAATGTTCGTCCCCAGTTATAGTTCCATAGCTGCTCCCCTCACAGACCTGACAATGAAGAACAGGCCAGATAAGGTAGTGTGGACCCCAGCATGTGAGAAGGCATTCCAGAAGCTTAAATAAGCTTTGCGAGGGCCCCCCTGTGTTAGCTAGTCTAGATTACAGCAAAGAATTTTTTGTGCAGGTGGATGCTTCGAACCATGGGGTGGGGGTTGTACTTAGCCAGATTTCTTCAGAGGGAGAAGAGCACCCAGTAGTTTATCTCAGCCGTATGCTCCAACCCAGGGAGGAATGCTATGCAGCTCTAGAAAAGGAATGTCTAGCCATAGTGTGGGCACTGGAGAAACTTCAGCTTCATCTGTATGGAAGAAAATTCACTGTAGTTGCAGATCACAATCCCCTAACATGGTTAAACCGATTCAGCCAGCAAAATGCCAAGCTGCTAAGATGGAGCCTAGAGTTGCAAGCATATGCTTTGACAGTGCAGCATCGCAGTGGGATTAGCAGTGCCACCGCAGATGGGCTTTCAAGACAGGGAATGGGGTAATGTATACTCAGACCTAACCCTCTCCAGCAACGTTTCTCAAGGGTTACTTGAAAAACTAACTTGAGTTCTCCGGGGGAGGGGGGGGAGAGGTATGTGAAGATAGGTGAAGGCTGCCAGCCTAGCCAGATAGAATTTTAAGATAATTCTGTCATTTGTAAATATTAATGTAAGCCACAGGCTTGTTCTCTTAAATGTGAAAAGACCGTTTTGGATGTTGAACTACAGAATTGCAACAACAGTGCACTCAGCTGTAAGAAAGCTGATAAGTCAAGGATTGTGAAATTCTTTGATCTAAAACTCGGATCCGAGATGTCTAGAGGGAGGCATTTTACCTATTATTTTGAGACCCGAGTTAATGGCTAGAATTTACATGTATAATTTCTTTTATTTCTCTGGCTTCCTGACCAGCTGCAAGATCAAAATGGTTATTTTCCTCTGAGTTTCTGTTAGTCTGGGAACCAGAAAGAAATGATGTAATCTGAAATTAATCTGTATTACTGTGGTATCAATTTAAGGACAGAAAGAATGAGAGCATTAAAGCATTTGTCTTGAGAACATCCAACTCACCAGCACTCTGCCTGTGTCTATATGTAAGTTTATTGTAGAACTGTGTTTTCTGTTAGATATAGCTAGGAAGTAGGATGATTAGATTAGTCTTTTTTCTGTATTGATGTCAGAGCTTCTCTACTGTATTATTTTAAGTATTTCTCTGTGATCTCTAAACTGTTGACTAGCACTGTGTAGTAAGAAGTATTGTCTTGTGTTTTTTATTTATTATTAAATATTTTTAAACCTTTCAACTGTGTCTGTTTTGTGTAGAGATAATTAAGCTCTAAGAGTACATTGCATGTATTTAGTGATATTGTACAAAGCCACTCCAATAGCCTTGCTGTTCAGTCACACTTACCATTTGGATAATATTGCACAGTATAATTGGACTCCCTTTCATAATGGCCTTTTAGTAGCTGATAAATATTAGTGGGTGGTGGTAAGTGGTACTACCGTATAGTCTGGGTAAAAGGGGCAAAGCTGGAGAACCTGTGCCAGCCTTCCCCAGGAGTGTCTGTGTGGTTGTATATAACTCTGGTTCACTGTAGAATCCTGAAATCCCGAATTTCATTATTTTGAAATTCTATATCCGAAACCTTTAAATACCGAAACCCCATAACTGTGAAATTTAAAACCGCAAACGTACAGTGCAAGTACACCACACACGCGCACACATACAAGCCCCCCTGCACCCCCTTACTTATATATACTAACTCTGATATAGCACAATCACACACAAAAAGGTAACTCACACACACACACACACACATTTCACAGCCCCTTGCACACACACACGTCACAGCCAAAACACATGCTAACATACACTAAAGCCCCTAAACAGCACACTCATATGTACTTGCCTACACTTACACCTATGCATCCACACACCGCAACACCAGACGCTCCGAACTTCGGTATTTTGAATTTCGCATTTCTGGTGTTTCAGAATTTCAAGGCTTCGGTATTATAATTTCGAAATACTGAAAGTCGGGATTTCAGTATTTCAAAATTATAAAGGGAAACCATATAACTCTTATCTCAACATGTGTGGGAGTCAGCTACTTGGGCAGGGACAGAAATCACTGGTTGGACAGTGAGGGTCCTGGAGGTTTTAGCTTGCCCACTAGGCTGAGATCTGGACCCTATAGCTGTGCCAGCGGTGAGTCTTATTGGGGACCTGGAGAGAAAGGGAGAAACCAGTCCCAGAGTGACTGTGATCTCTGTCTGCTCTTAAGGGAAATTGTACTTTACTGTGTGCATGTTTATTATCCATTCCCTATATGGACGCCCTCACTGGTGTTACTGGTGAGGATTGAGGCTCCTTGATTGCTGGGCATCACATTGACCACCAGTTCTGAACCGATCTGGGTGCTTCCTTTGAGATTGCAGACATATGTGAAGAAGGCCTTATGATTGTCTTTAGTAGATGTGTCCAATTTGGACTCAAAGTTCGCTTTAGAGGATTTAACTAGTGATTTTATTTGCTTGTTCATGCTAAGGAGACATTGCTTCCAAATGGGCATCTACTCCTCCTTGGTCCTGGACAGCAATTTTTTTCCTTTTGTTATATAGTTTATTAATTGCATGTCCACCAGGCAGGTTTACTCATCCTTGCGGAGGATAATTTTGTCCTGTTAGGTATTTCTGATTCCATGCATCTGTATAAATGCTCGTATAGTACTTTGGTATAGATTTGGACATTGGTGCCAGTTCTTACAGTGGGAGTGGGGGCTGTGAAGCTGTTTATACTACCCCTCAGGAGGTTGTGATCAGCTTTGGAAAAGTTTTTTTTTTTTTGTCTGACCCTAGCTGTAGGTGGGACAGGGGAGATGGTAACTTCGAAAGTGACAGCTTTATGGTCGGATATTACCAGGGATGATGATATCGTAGGGGTGCTGCAGTGTTTACTCATGTTGGTTAATACAAAGTCCAAGATAATCACCTCTCATCAATGGTTAACTGCACCTGGAGTGTGTCCTGTGTGTCATACTGTTTGACAGCCTTACACAGGGTCACCTACTTCACCTTTTAAACCATCATAATTGTTTAGTGTCTGTCACACAATCTCCTTCCTTACTAGTATGCCTATCTACATTCTTTGCTTTACAAAATCATCTTTCACGTCGTGACAGTCACACTTTTTCCTTTTAATTATATGTCAGATTCAGCAGTTTCATTAGTAACCTGTGGCTGAGCCTTCCTAAAGGTGAACCTTCTCCTCATAATATGTTTTTTTAAACTCCTTTCTCTTTTACAGTGTATTTGTCACCCTCACTAAAACATCTTTTTTTTTTGCATGTCATATGAACAAGTAAGTGGTCATAAACACACCTCCATTAAAAGCTTTTAGGCTTCCCTCACAGCAGTCAACAACTGTTACTCACTTCACAGCTCCTTACCCACTTTGCATGCATCAGTTCTCTGCACATCAGTAAGGCCATTACTTCTCATAACATTCTCTTTCTCCCTCCTTCTAACCCCTTTCAGCTTTGTTTTCATGTGCTCTGCATATAGCCTCCTACACAGATGTGTGCCTGGTATAACCTTATTTACCTAAGCATTGTAAATAACCTTTTTGTAACTGTGCTTGTTGCAGTGTTAAAGCATCTGAGCTTTGTAAATCTTCCTTTATGTTTGTGTTGTATTTGAACCTTTGCTTATGCAAATGCTTAGTATTTTTAATGACATTGTACTGTGTTTTCACACATTGGCTGAGTCTGAAATAGGTACCCCTGGATCAACCTGCCATCTAGGTCAAAAATAATGGAATAAATAAAATAATCCTTAACAATCTTGAGTATTTGCAAGAGCTTTACACTCTAGTTATTAAGTTTGCATTTTAGAATCTTTTTTTTTTTAATTATGTCATTTTTTTCTGTAACACTGTCATCACAGAGGTGAAAGAGATGCGACAGTGAACTGAGACCCCTTTCTGCTTGAGTTCATAGTAGCTCAGGCGGATGCAAAAAAAAAAAAAAAATCATATTACATCTATCAAAAAGAGTAGGGAAAGTTCCCAGATGCCTTAGCTATATTTCTCCTTCCAGTATTAACACCACCTCAGTTCTCCCCTAAAAATTGACTGCTAGCCTAGTGGGACTGTGGGACTAACCTGGTCGATAAAGAATAAATAAATAAAAATTATTTTCCACCTTTTGAAAGTTACATTTAAAATCCAGAGCTGAGTCCATCACTTTGCTTTGATAAAAAAAAATTATATTGCACATTACTACATTATTTTTTTTAAAGAAATATAAAACGTTTCATTAGCAAGGTCTGTGAAGTACTATTGCATCATTTACAAAATCATACCTGTAAAGCAATATCCATCCTGGTTTAACAAAACAGAATATGCTAACATATCTCTCTCCTGCTTTCACTAACTCCATAATGAATAAATTTAGAAAACTGCTTCTTTCACTTCACTATGTTTCAGTCTTGGCTATGCATACAGCTGTCATTGCACTTAGCTCATCATAAGAGTTTCATCAGCAGTCCTGTGAGTCTGCTGACTCTTAGGGAAAACATCACTCTAAAATAATGAAACTACCTCATTGCTAACAGAAGCCATAATTTTTCTCCACAAATTCTCCAAGTTGGAATTTTGAGTTTTTTTATTTCATGTAAGTTTTACAAAAAATGAACAGGCAGTCCTTTTTCTTGTACATAAATGATCGACCTAGGCATGATTCTTGTCAGTAGATACGTCATTTTTCTGCACTGCCTTTAATCTGGGAACTGACAGGCCTCTACCACCATCTGTTGCCTAGTGGGGAATATTCCAGGTGTCCTAGGATTTCATTCAATCTATAAAACTGTTTGGGTCTGCTGTGAGGGTAAAGTGGTCATATTAAGTGAATTAGTAAGTAAATAAATTGCTCTGCAGTGATTACAGATACTAGCACAGCTAATATTAGAATGTTAAACTAAATAATCCAAGTAGTAGTTTTTTTCATAATCCGTGTATATTGTCTCATGAATTTTTTTCAGACAGATATTCAAAAGAAGCTGAAAACTGAGAAAAGATTCCTTATCGGTAAAGGAGGCAAATAACTGCGCTGTAATGGGAAGGCGGGGTGTCTAATTTTTGTTCCAAGAACTTTAATGTTGAAGTGAAATTGACTAATTTGAGGGAAATGCATGGATTTGCAGTCAGTTTTCTACAAAATCTGTAAGTGGAAGGCTGCCAGATAAAATATCTAGCACAAAATGCCTTTTAGTAGTTATTTTCACTGGTAGAAATTAAATGGATCAAATACTGTACGACTTGTACTGCTCCCTAAATGAGTCGTAGAGTCACAACTAATCAAGGGCATAACTTATTGGAGGGATGAGTTTGTCAGTGGTCTTCACTTTGGAAAACCTCTGCTGTGAGTTTTATGGGATACTGTGCCCACCACTCACCCTACTTATATAAACACACTCTAGGTCACATAACATGGGACAACACACAGCATGAAAACCTCATCAGTAAGGTGAGTTGCTGCAACTTAAATGTTTAAGGCAGTGACTCATTAGGTTTCTGAATTACATTGTATGGGGTACATTTAAGGAAAAATATGCTTATAAAGTAACAGAAATATGCATATATATAATATGAGTTGTTTATAATGTGTCAAAGTTTTAACTACATTTCCATTAAGGGTGTACTGCTTGTTAGAGATGGGTTCTGAGAGTCAGCTTTGTAGTACAGAGCCTGTGTAGAAAAGAATAACCCTTGGATTAAGCCATGTGTTTGGAAAAATACTGAATTTCTGTAGCAGATGAGTTGTCGCAAGACCCAGGCAAACAATTTTGAGACCTCTGGTATAAAATCTTTAAATACAGTAATTGATGATATGTGGGTCGTCAACTCGCAGTTTCAACCACTTGTCGGAATCGCATTTTCATTTTCCATGCCACACACAAGGGTAGCTTCTTAAGTCACTCACTCCTAATTCTTTTGACACAGAACGGAAAGGTGGGAGGTGGGACTGCCTCCAAGTAAAAGGCCTTTGCTTTTACCACCCTAACCTGAATACCAGACTTAAAGTGGGGTGATCTTCTCAGCTGCATGCCCTAAGTCTGGAAAACTCTTATAGTCTTTCCTTAAATACTAACTTTCTCCATTCCCCTCCTTCTCTTAGTTATCGCATCTCCTGGACATAAACAATCTTCTAATTCCTGTCTCACTATCGGCGCCTAAAGGTTGACTAAATCTAACCCCCCCCCCCCCATTAATTCCCTGCCTAACTACCTTCCTCAGGTCTGGTTCCTCCCCAAGCAGGTGCAAAAGACAAACAAGACTGCCTAAGCAAGCAGTCTGCATCACCCCTTGGTGCACATCATGTAAGGTTTATTAGCATAATGCATCCTTTTTCAGTGCAACTTGCCTCCGTTCACAACAAATAGGAAATAAAATCAAACTTCAAGCACTACACATAAAACATGTTCAGGCACCACAAAAACACCTCCCACCATAAATCAAAGCTATTACAATGAAATAAAAATAGATTGCAATTACATTTAGTAACACAACATTTCCTGCCCTAGGAAAGAAGAGAAGTTGATCTATGCACAGATGAAAACTGGCCATTAGGATGGGTATTCATTAAAATTTACTGAAATGAAATTAAGCTCTTTTTTCACCAAAGATATGTAATTACTGCATCCCATTGAAAAGAATAGGGGAACAGTAATTTAAGTTAAGAAAGGTAGGAAAAAAACACTTGAAAGATGTACGGGTATGTTTTATTCGTCTTGTGGGAACTCAGATTCATAAATCTTCAATCCTGCACACAGAACTTGTTTCCTGACGTAAAGTACATGATTTTTCATGCATCACACACCAAGCCTATAGATATTCCATGCATGCATATGTTAACTTGGTCTAAGTCGGCCTGTAACTGGCAGTGCTGTTTTTCTTGAATTTTTGTTCTAGTCTTAACTTTAAATTATCATGCATCTTGTTTTGCTAAGAAATTTGTGCCTCCCAAGATGTTTTCCTTGTTTAAAATGTTTTTTTTTTTTTTTATCTTTCTGCATTTTCTTTGTAATTCTATCTTTTTTATTCTAGCTCAGCATTCATTTGTGGCAATGCACTGCTACTCTTTTTATTATTTTTTTTTTATTTTTTTATTTTTTTTTTTTTTATCCTCTCGGTCTCTAAAATTTGTTTCAGTTTCTGCTCATAATGAATACTTTTATTATATATTTTTTTGTTCTTTGTAGGACCTTGAAAGATGGCTTCTCTACCTGCACCCAGTGTGGTACATTTGGGTAGGAGCAAGGTGTTTCTGATTTGATGCAAGAACCTTATGGCCCATTCAGTCCTGCCTGGGAAACTTTCAACCCGTCCATTTCCCAGTGGTGAGAATTATGAGATAGAGTGGGACAACTTATCCCTATCCCTTCAACACTACTGGGAGTGTACCTCAACTGTCATTCCCCCATCTCATGAAGGTGTACGCTGGCATAATGTGTTTCATATGTGTAATGCTCAATACTCTTGCAAGGTGTCGCCCAAGCATACAGCCAGCATTGCGTCTCTCCCCCTAGATGGGGGATTTTTTTTCTTTTATTGCAATCGAGTACACATCCTGCCATACACTGCTACTGATGCCGTAAAACAATGTGTATACAATTCGTATTCAGTCACATATGCACACAGTGCGTAGTAAAACCAAACAATCAAAACTCACACATTGTTACACCACATACACACAATGGTACACACACACAGCAACAAATGTACAAATAACAGCTGTTTTGAAGTGGAGCAAGCACTCTGACAATAACTCGTAGAACAAGCAATAGCGGGAAGGGCATATTCCCAATCCCCACTGTACTATGATCCCACAAAAAACATTGACTTTGCACATATCAGACAGCTATGCAGAATATTGGATATCTTGTGCCTTTCATTAAGATGGGTCAGACCATGTCTGAAGTATTGAATTTTTCTCTCTTTCTAGTAGATAGAGATTATATATGAAATAAGTATATATGTGTCACAATACTTGGGGTTGGAGAATATGCTCTTTCCACGATATTCTGCAATCTGAGTTGGTAGATGTGTGTGTATGTATTACATGCATGTGTGTGTACATACCTATATCTATATCTGTATGTGCGTGTGTGTGTGTGTGTGTGTGTGTGTGTGTGTGTGTGTGTGTGTGTATATATATATATATATATATATATATATATATATATATATATATATATATATGTTTACCTTTATATTGCTTAAAGCACATCCGAACTGTTTCCGCGAATTTCATCCAACCAAATTCTCTAGGCTTTGAGGAATCATCGAACGTCGACATTTCCGACACCTCCACAGCTGAAACGGGTGCTACCATGAGTAAAAAATTGGGCGAGATTTTGTTATTCGGAACATCGGCATTTGCGATTTTGAGAAGTCGCACATTGCAGTTCACGGAAGCTGTTTCGGGGATGTGGCTGTCTGCAATATAAAGGTAAACCATATATATATATATATATATATATATATATATATATGTATATATATATATATATATATATATGGGTCCCATTCAAAAGACCGAAACGCCGATTCCCCGACGCGGAAATCACCGACGCCAGATGACCGACAGGTACGTATACCGACAGGGTGATTCGCCGACAGTGGAAAGACCGACAAGGGTAATCTGCGATCGCGACCCGGTAAGTGTGCGACAGTGACGGAGGTAGGAGTGGTCAGGTAAGTGAGTTAGGGTTAGGGTGCAGGTAGGTGATGTGTACATTAGTGTCGGAGCTTGGGCTAGGGGTGTGTAAGTGAGTTAGGGTTAGGGTGCAGGTAGGTGATGTGTACGTTAGTGTCGGAGCTTGGGCTAGGGGTGTGTAAGTGAGTTAGGGTTAGGGTGCAGGTAGGTGATGTGTACGTTAGTGTCGGAGCTTGGGCTAGGGGTGTGTAAGTGAGTTAGGGTTAGGGTGCAGGTAGGTGATGTATGCGTTAGTGTCGGAGCTTGGGCTAGGGGTGTGTAAGTGAGTTAGGGTTAGGGTGCAGGTAGGTGAAGTGTGCGATAGTGTCGGACCTTAGGGTTAGGGTTTGGGTCAGGGCTAGTGTGTATGGTATGTAGTGTCGCGTGTTGTTTACGTTCCGTGTGTCGGTGATTTGGTGTTCGGTGTTTTGCGTTGTCGGGTTTGTGTCGGGTTTGTGTGTTGTCGGTTATTTGGCATCAGTGAGTTTTGTGTCGGGGAATCGGCGTGTCGGTGTTTAGAAGTAGACCCATATATATATATATATATATATATATATATATATATATATATATATATATGGTTAAGGGGGTGGGAGGGCACAGCACCCCCCCCCACTGGGGGTGTGGTTTGTTTTGGTTTTATATAGTTAGTTTTCAGTGAAATGAGATTCATAAATATAAAAGCTAAGTAGGCGGGGGCTACACCTCCCAGTGTGTGGATGACTGTGTCTCCCACAACACCCCTAACTATATATACTAACCCCAGGATCGCACTACAGTGGGGAAAAGGGCATATACATTTTATTTGCCCAACTATACTTAATTCAGTGAAATGTGATTCAGTGAAATGAGGTTTCAGTGAGTTGAGCTTTCAGCAATGTGCGGCGAGTGTTTTGAAATTCAGTGAAATGAGTTTTCAGTGAATCAAAGTAGACCCATATGGATCTTTTGTATACTAAATTACCACTTTGTCAAATGCAAAACACAGAGACAACATTGTTGAAAATGTAACTCAATGAACTCATGGAACATTGTATTTTACCTCTGGGGAAACTAACCACTTGGCCACCATGGTGAACTTTGCCATTTTCTCCACTGTAGTGTGATCTTGGAGTTGGTATATTTAGTTGGGGGGTGTGAGAGCGTTGGAGTGAAGCCCAGCGCTTCTCTTGGTTTGATTTGCTTTAGTTTGTATTTTAAGTGTTGGTGGCCAAGTGGTTAGTTTCTCCGAGGTAAAATAGTTCTGGTAGTTCGTTGCATTATGTTTTCAGTAACATCGTCTCAGTGTTTTGCAATTCAATCAAGTGGAAATTTGGTATACGAAAGTAGATCAATGTATACACATACACAGATATATGTATGTGTGTGTGTGTATGTATGTGTATATAAAAATATAAAATAAAATGTGTGTATATGTATATATATATATATATATATATATATATATATATATATATATATATATATATATATATATATACACACACACACATATATATATATATATATATATATATATATATATATATATATATATATATATACACATATATATTTGTTTCACCTTTATTTGCATATGCCAAGGTTGTTACTCGGAGCATGCATAATAGCAGGTCAACATTTGCAATATTGACATTTGTAAGTTTCGCCCAAAGTCAGTACAGACCTCTCTCTCTAAACCCATCAATGAATAAAGCAGGTGCTGATGATAAATCCAGTGAAATTAGAGAAAATGTAATAAGTTAATAAAATCCACTGGAGGCACTCTAGCACAAGATATATTTAGGCACGAAAGCGCAAAAGCACAAATTTATTTGGCAATTTTCTTGTAATCATGAGAATTAATCATTTCATACATCGCAGGCATATAATAATCAGTTTCCAATACCACAACACCTCACCCCTTGTTCGCTGGCTTAATAACAATCTGATCATTTTCTATTAAAGATTTAATGGCATTATATTCATTCTCACTTAAATTATAGAGTCTTTTCATCTTTGATTTTTGGTACAATAAATATATTTCATGTTCAACTGCTCACTCAAAGGCTTGGATAGCTGGATGTGACTGTGGAACATAAGTACTTTTCCTTCTTAGGACTTGATCTTCTGATCTAAAAGCATTATCAAACATAATGTGCAAGTTCAAACATCTAGTAAAATATTTAATTTCTGATAGAACTTGCACCATGTCCACAGTGTAGGCTGGGATAAATGTTAATCCCCTGTTAAATACAGATAATTGATATTGATTCAAGTCATACCTGGACAGGTTAAAAAACAAATAGTGTTTGCTCTCTGTATCCATTGAGTGTTTTTCATCTTGCATTGAAACGGTTTCTTGCCTCATTGGTTTATGCTGAAAGATTTCTTCCTTTTCTTTTGTTGAACAAAAGGAAGAGGTGAATTCTGCAGCTGGGAAAAATCCAGGAGGTCAGGAGCTGAAACTATATTAGAATCCACAATAACTTGAGGATGTTGTGTATTTACCATGGATTCAGCTAAATACGGTGTTTCGTTTGGTGTAGTTTTAATCAATATCAATCAAAATCAATGTTGTGTGTGTGTCTTTATATATGTGCATGTATGTGGCTCAGTCAATCGAGTTTTCAAAAGCTCAGAATTCATGTGGTGGGACCATATTATTGAGTTTCTGAAAACTTAAAGCTTTTGAATGGAGACTGCAGTACAGTGTTGATTGGGAAATTTACTCTTTTTCCTCACTTTAGTTGAATCTCTGAGTTGGCATATATAACCTGCAGGGCGTGTGGGGGGCGTAGGTGGGCTTGTTCCCCTGCAAAACTTAAAAAACGGCATATATTTTTTTGTTTGCCTTTTTGGAAACTAGATGTTATGGTCCCGACCATATGAATTTTGAGTTTCTGAAAAGTGTATCATCTTAGAGATATTCTTGTGTGTGTGCACTCATGTCTACTTAAAAAGATCTAAAACCCTAAAAATCAGCAAGAACAACAATGACGAAAAGTAATAAATCACTAACATTATTTGTATGATCTGAGACCTAACCTTGGAGTGTCCAAATAGAAAGCACCACCCAAAACACCTCCTGTTAATCAAACATACAATTCCGATATCACACAATACTGGGGAAAGGACATATTCTCCAATCCCACTATTATAGTGATCTTGCATAAATGTCAACCAAACTAAATTGACAAAAAAAAATGTTAACTAAGTTACACTTTGACAAAGTGAAGTGATAACATATATATTTTTATTTGAATGTGCATGTATACAAATATATATATATATATATATATATATATATATATATATATATATATATTAGTTTTCATAGATTCATAAGTAAGTACTAGGCTTGCCACCATTGTGGGACATTTTAAGCCTTGTGAATTTCCCTTTTTGTGTTTGAAATAACATATCCTATTCAATTATAGATTGGACATACCCATCCCATCGTAGGTAGTTGTATATTACCCCTTGTGAGAGGAAATGGGATTACACCATAGATAGAGGGGACCCATGCATGGGGTAAAACATTTAAGAGCGTGTCTATGTTTAGCCATCAAATTACATTTTGCATTGAGCGGCTAAACATCGAACACTAACCATCAAACTTTCATTCAGGAATGGGAGAGTAACTAGTTGGCCAACACTTCCCCATCTGCCCTTTTCCCAATTGTAGTGCAGTGTCGGAGTTGGTATATATAGTTGGGGGGGGGGGTGGAGGTTGAAGCAACCCATGATGGGGGTTAAGCCAGTCACCTGGGTAGGTTTGAAATACTGCCATGTGTAAGACAGGGAAGTGTTGGATAACTAATTACCTTTCCCTATCAAAAACAAAATCAATGTTTGTTGAATGAACATTTGATGGATAGGGTTCAATGTTTAGCCAGTTACAGGGGACAGTTCATGGGTAAATTGTTTGCTTCCCATCCATAGATCTAAGTTGTGCTTGAAAATGGACAGGGATGAACTTTTTATGTGGGTGCATGTTTTCTGTTTTTAATCTGAACTTATCATTCTTGAAAATATGTCTAGAAAACCTAATTAGTATTCTTACATTATTTTCAAGTTATAAGTGTGAGTACTGGTGAATCATAAATAATAGTTACTAGACACTTCTTTCTTATGAATTTCGGTATTTTCATTCTTAATGACAGGCACAGCAAAATATCACAGTACTCTTATTTGTATTTTGA
The DNA here is from genome assembly GCF_019279795.1 of Protopterus annectens. Taxonomy (NCBI): domain Eukaryota; kingdom Metazoa; phylum Chordata; order Ceratodontiformes; family Protopteridae; genus Protopterus; species Protopterus annectens. The sequence goes on from NC_056737.1 coordinate 917,766,356, forward strand.
ACAGCATATTACTTTGGAAAGCCAAGTTGTTCATGCTAGAAGGCATGTCATCACAGATGAGGAAAGTTTATTTATGGTTCTTTATATCTACCTATCTGTATGCATATGTATGTGAATATATAAATATGTATGGAATATGTTGGGGGTCTAGTGTGTAATCTTTGAAATTGCTTATATTGTAAATTTAGTAATGAGATTCAAAGCCTTAAGCCCTTTAATGATTACCTTAATCTTTCAATACAAGATAGTTCACGTCACACAAAACATACCTACACACATGCTATTTAGCCATGTTTTATATGTATTCTTTAGATTTCATTAGGTACATTATTTTTAAAAACTCCCAGTAAGTAGAGCTTTAGGTAGTGAGTTTGCCTGCATCTCTCTCTCTCATAAAAACATTGATAGACTGCCCTGAATATTCCGATTAACCTCAGAAATTGTAAAATAAAAAGGAAGTGGGTTTTTTTGCAGGAGAGGGAGGCAAGTCCCTCTGGACCCCCCATATGGAGGGCTGCATCCCCATATCCTTTAATAATTATTTACATTAACTCTGAGATCACACAGTCTTCAGGGAAAATGGCATATTGCCCTACTGGGAAATTGTCTATCTCGCTCACCTGTTGACAATATTGAGTTTTGAGCATTTCACTCAAAAGTCCTTAACTTGTGTGTGTAATAAACACACACACACACACACACACACACACACACACACACACACACACACACACACACACACACACACACACACTGTTTAAGCTCAGCGGATTACGTTTTGGCGTCCTGCAAGCCTACAAGAGCAGCAGAAAGGAGAAAGAGAGACTTTAAGCATCTCCGTCTTACTTAATCTTGAATATACTACTTACTGAACTTTATTTCAGTCTTTTTTTGTTATATTGCATTTAATTCAACTACATTTACTGTATTTTAGCTACACACTCGTGTGCTAGCCTGCACTGTAATTTTAAGTGTTTTAATTGCTAATTTAGGTGTATTTTCTGTGCTAAAGCTAAAAAACAAACAAGTTCTAGCTTGTTTGCTTGTTTTCCTGCCTTTTTCTGTAACTAGAATAGTCCAGATACAGATTTGCTGTATTAAAGACTGTATTGTAGTTTCTGAGTGCCCCAGACCTTTCTGTGATTGAGGGAAGCCTTTCTGCTTATCAGTGGGATTGATAAGCATTAGGTACCCTGTCTGCTGGAAGAGGATTGGTTTCTAGCTCAGAAATTGTAGCTTATTGGCCATTTGTCAGCATTTCTATCACTTTTAACTTTCTGCCTTAAAAGTCTGGTTTGTGCATCCCACAGCACTGCTAAGCTAGGGTAAACTATTACCGGTGCTAGAAAGTCTACTCTTCAATTTTTCCCTTAGATCTTGCTAGTTCTCTTCCCTCTTGCACTTAAACTAGCTTATTCATCTAGCCCTTTACCAGACTTCTTGTAGCAATTATTGTCGCACACAAAAGTGCTACCAGCACTAAACTTCCTATAAGGAAATGGATCCAGTACTTATTAATAATACCCACCCCTCCAGGCTTGTTTAAAGGTCAGTTCCCTGCACTTTCTCCTATTAACCTGGTGAACCTGGGCATTCTAAGGCAATGTAACAACTGCCTCATGTACACTGACAGCCCTCTCCTCTTACCTCCCAACACCCAGACTTGCAAGAGATGTACTTGTATATACAAACTGGAAACAATCCACTCTCCAGCCAAGACCGGAACAGCTGGTCAAGAAGAAAAAGTCAACACTTGTACCACACCACATGGAACACACAGCCTCCCAGAACAAACACCACCACAGTTCTCACATAAAAACACAAGCATACACCCACCTTCATGGAGGCTCTCAATAGAAATCTACCCAAACAGCAGAGACCTCCAAGGCAGAAATGCACTCGACCATCACAGCATGGCACAATTCACAAGACACATAGTTCACTCGAACAGTGTGCCACTCAACCAAAGCCCCTAAGGCAAAACAGCTTGCCCAATACATTATTCATAGCTGACTCAATAGTAAGGCACACAGACTTCCCACACACTAGGCTGAATAAGGAGAAGGTAGCAGTCAGCTGCCTGTTGGGTGCCAGGATCCGCCACATAACACATGCACTCAGGTCACTCTATGACAAGTACAGATATGACACTGTCATTGTCCATGTTGGCCAGAATGACCTGAAACATATCTCCCTGGACTACATGAAAAGAGACATGCTGGAGCTCTCGGATCATTTAGCCCAGGTGAGTATGACCCTAGCCCTGAGCAGCATCCTACAATTGCCAAGAATGATACCACATTATGAGCAGAAAATGATAGACTTCAACAGTTGGCCAAGTTTCTGGTGTCATTCTAAGGTGATCGAGTATCTGTCTGCCTGGGATGATATGACTGACTGACCTCAATGCTTTGCCAGAGGTGGCCTGCATCTGTCACCCCTGGGATTCCATATACTGGCCAAGGCTCTTGCCATCCCTTTAGTATCTTTTGAGGCAGTGTTCCAAGGACCAAACTACCACCATAACTGCTATAAATAAATGCAATCTGAGGGTCATGCTGCTCAATGCTAGACCATCTAAATCTTAAGATGCACTCGCTCGAAGCGCTCCTTAAAATGGAGAATGCCAATATTTGTGCCATGTCAGAGACATGGTTCAAGGCATCAGAAAGCACCCTTGCGCTACCAGGTATAATTCATTCCACAACTTTTGGCCCCAAAATTCGGACAGAAGCTCCAAAGGTGGTGGTTTCATATTCATAAAGGATATACACACCGGTAGCGCAACATAATGCTGCAGGGATACTTCATGTGCAACTAATGTTGAGTAAGATAGCGATTCAGGTCATAGCCTGCTATAGGTCCCCAACCATGTCCAAAGACTCCCATTCCACTTTCCTAAGCACCCTGGAGAATATAAGGGTCCAACCCAACACCCTCATACTGGGCGACTTCAACTACCCCTCCATTGACTGGGAAAATTACTCATGTACCAGTACACTGGCCCAACGTTTCCTAGAATTTATTAATTCCAATTCCCTGGACCAGCTCATTCTTACCCCCACTAGAGGGAACAACATCCTTGACCTGGTTATCACTAACCTGGGTGACTATTGCTCCGCACCAATAGTCATCTCTTCCCTGGTTATATCCGACCACAAATTAATCACCATGAATATCCACATCCCACTCACACCCGCAACAAAGGTGACTACTGTGAAAAACTTCTCCAAATCTAACTTTGGACTCCTAAAAACAGAGGTGGCAAACTTCATGTCCCTCATGCAGATGAAAAATGGGTGCATGTCTGCCGAATCATACACCAATGCACTGTACATACATGCAATCAGATGCATGGATCTAGCCATACCCAGCAGAACCAAGACAGTCTCCTCCAAAAAAAGGAAGCCAATCTGGTGGTCCCCTGTCATAAACAAACTGTACAACTGAAGAAAGAAACTGTTGCAGAAAAAGGTGAAGTCCCAAGACTGGAAAAACTCCCTTATTAGCCTCACCAAAAAGTTGAGATCCCTCATTAAATCCTGTAAAGCTAGCTCTGAAAACAAGATAGCAGCAGATACTAAGGATAATCACAAGGCCTTCTATGGTTATGTCAAAAATCTCCACGGCAATACCCAGGTTTGCTCCGAGCTACTGCACAACGGTACATCTTACACCGAGCCAACAGATATTGCCAATATACTGGCCGACAGATTCAATGCCAACTTCACCCCCCCCCCCCAAAGGGACCGATCACAATACCAATAGAAACCTAAGTACCCAATATTACTGCTGCGCAGGTTAAAACTGCACTGTCCAAGGCCAAGAATACAGCTTCCATGGGACCTGACAACATCCCTGGCTGTGTTTCTACATGAGCAAAATGAACTGGCACCTCACCTATGTGCCCTGTTCAGTCACAGCCTCACCTCAGTCTTTATCCCTGCCGAATGGCACACTGCTACAGTCATCCCTCTCCATAAAGGGGGAGCAACTACAGACCTTGGGAACTATCGCCCCATTAGCCTGATGAGTCTAATATGCAAGGCTATGGAGCGGATCATCATGGACCTGATAAATAGGGATATAGGGAATCTCCAAACTCTGGATCTCATGCAATTTGGCTTTGTGAAGGATAGATAATGTCTGCATCACCTGGTCGACTTCTTTGAGTCAGTTGCCGTAGCTGTTTGAGGGCAAGGTAGTTCATACAGTCTACCTTGATCTGGTCAAAGCCTTCGATACCATTCCCCACTCAGGAATCGTAGAGGCACTCACTAAACTAGGAATCAACCCCTATATCTCTAGGTGGGTGGAAAACTAGCTCACAGATAGAACCCACAGGGTTAAAGTAGCAGACTCCATCAGACTGTCGACCAGTCACGAGTGGGGTCCCACAGCGATCGGTTCTGGGCCCCCTCCTGTTTGTCATCTACTTCTCTGAAGTCCAGGCCAACACAAAAGGTCTCTGGCTGACCAAGTTCGCAGACGATTGCAAGCTGGGTGCCATTAACTCCCCAGATGATGTAGACATATTATAGAAAGGCCTCACTGAGACCAACGATTGGTGCCAAAACAATGGCCTTAAACTCAATGCCAAAAAATACATCACCATCCCCTTTGGAAAAAGACTTGATGCCCATGAAATACTACATCGATGTCAATCCACTGAGCACTGAAGGCATCATTGCAGATCTGGGAACACAGTTTAATAACAACCTCTCCTTTGACCACCATATAAACACTGTGGTCAGAAAGTCCTATGAGGCACATCTCATTACTAAGGGTTTTGCATCCAGGAAAAAGGTCAGTCTCTCTCTACTCCTCCCTCATAAGACCAGTCATTGAGTACAATGCCCCATTTGGCATGTACCTCACCAGACACCTTCAACAACTGGAGAGACTACAAAAGTACCTCACAAAGAGAATACTGGGCCTTAAACACATGTTCTATATGGACAGACTAAAAAAAACTCCCAATTATTCTCTGTTTCATTTCACCTACTTAGAGGCGATCTATGCTTGACTTGCAAAGCCATGTCTGACCCAGCCCTGTTTGATATGCTACATCTAAAGAAATCCCAATCCCTCCAAACCACACACTCCAGAGACTCAACCTTATTACCTCAGTCAACAGAACATGCTGGACGAACCCGTTCTTAACCCAGAGACTGCCCATACTCTGGAATAGACTTCCATTACACTTCAAGCAGAGCACATCACTAGCCTTCTTCAAGAGAGATCTTGATGAGTGGATGGGAAATAGAAAATTCACACCGGGATCACTTCAGTGGTTCTGCTAGATAGAGGCACTAGAAACTAACGTCAGGCAATGCTAGGACAGTCCTATGGGCTAGGCTTATAAAGGCTCTAGGGCCATTAGCCTAGTACTCGCCTATGAAACTATGAACATACACATGTAAATGATGCTTCCTTGACAACTTTAAAATGGACATCCACATTACTGAATAAAATATATCAACGATGGCATTATTGCTTAAAAAAAGATGAACAAAACCATTCTTTTTGCAGAGTGCAGACTTCTCTGTTTCCCAGTATCCACTTGGCTTTATAAATGTGCATATGTGCTAACTTCCAGATCGTACAGTAGTGGGGAAAGGAAAGATGTCCTTAACCTCCCTCAGTATTCTGCAATATTAACTGTTTCTATTGCTCAATGTATTTGTCAACAAAATTGTACACAGCCATTTCTAACTGATAAACAAAAATTGAACAATAGAAGTGGAAGCCATATTTATGTTTATATAGATTACTGTGTGTGTGTGTGTGTGTGTGTGTGTGTGTGTGTGTGTGTGTGTGTGTGTGTGTGTGTGTGTGTGTGTGTATCCTTCTGGGGTTCCAGCTGCAGAGCTCAGATAAACTCCATTTGGGTTTTATTTCCTCCTGCTGCCTTTTCTGTCAGTTCTTGAATAGTGTACTCCACTGCCTTGCCCTTCACTAGCACACAATTGTTCTAATGAAGTCAATTTGGATTGATGAAAGCGCTTAACAATTTGTGTTAAAATAAAACTGTGTGGAGTCTGGAAACCCTGGTGGTGCGTTTTTTTGGTGTGTGTGTGTGTGTGTGTGTGTGTGTGTGTGTGTGTGTGTGTGTGTGTGTGTATATATATATATATATATATATATATATATATATATATATATATATATATATATATATATATATAAACACACACATACACACACATTTGCATGCCTTACTATTGTCAGTATTCTGAAGAAGGATTTTTCACTGCTGATGAAATGTATAAAAAAGCCCTCCACACTTTATTTTAAATAGGTTTGTCTCCACTGTTACCTTCTATGTGAAATAAAATGATAATAGATTGAAAGTGAGCTTCTGTTAAACACTGGTTTGTCCAAATGAATAGTTGTTATTTAATTGGTCAGGAGAATGTGGGGGAGGGTCTTGCTGGATATTAGCTTTCATTACTTCTATGCATTGACTAACCAACAGTGTTGGAGGGAGTTGCAGGCATTCTGATTTGCAGGGGCGTAGACTAAACCAATGAAAGTTGGAATGAAACAGTAAACTACATCTGTTGCAAAGTAATGAGTGTTTTCTTTCCTTTAATGCTGAGAATGGAACTTCTTCAGATTAAACTACCACCAATAAATACAATTTATCCAATCATTGTTCAATGAACCATTTGGATGTAATGACAACATAAATTTCAACCAGTAATCAACTTCAGTTAATTCTACACTGAAACATTTTTAAAAATGTGCTAAAATGAATGTTAAATAAATAATAATACAATTGAATGAAAACTTATAAATGTCAAAACATCAGTTATAAAAAATGTATAATCCTACAAACAAGAATAAAAATCAACTCATTCAAAGTCTGCCCTAAGTGCTAGCAGACTGGATATGGAAATGTCATTTATTCCTGGCGACTTTGGTGTTCAGTAAAATCTGAGAGGGGTATTTGAGGCTTTTGACCTGATTTATTAGTTAGGTGAATGTCTGAGAATAGTAAATAAAAAAGATAAGAATATTAATCACTTATTGGAGAAAAAAAGAAAATAGTTGACAAAAGAGGAATTATGGGCAAGTGTGGTTTCTGTAAACGAAGTAGGTTTATTTGTAAAATAACGGACGTTACTTTAGGGAACTATCCAAGGGTCATCAGGGTCCAAGGGAAGTATGATTGTAGAACCAAAGGAGTTGGTATATGCAGCAACTGGTTTGTCCTGCACGGCTTTTTACAGATGGAACAAAAAAAGCTAAGGAAGAGAATATACCAGCACATATATGATCAAAAAGAAAGATTTTACTAATGCAGTAAGGCATGCATTGGAATGTCAGAATTTTAAAAAAAAGTGTTTTTTGTGCTTTGGAAAAACTTGATATCAATGTGTGGGGTGGAAATTGGTCAGCATATCCTGGAATACAGGGAATTGTATTGGCAGGTTTTACTGAACGCCACACAATCGCCAGGAATCAATGACAAAATTTCCATATCCAGTCTGCTAGTACTTAAGGCAGACAGATTTGAATGAATTTATTTGTTTTTATTCTTGTTGTTTGTAGGATTGTGCATTTTTTTATAATTGATGTTTTGATATTTTTTATTTGATTGTATGTACTTCTTGTTTATTAACACTCAATTTTCAAAAAATCTTTCAATGCAGAATTCATTGAAGTTGATTATTGGTTGAAATTTATGTTGTCATTGCGTTCAAATGGTTGATTCTAAGTTGATTGTATTGATAGTTGTATTTATTGGTGTTTTGTTTCTATGGTATTTTAATCTAATGAAGTTCCATTCTCAGCACCAAAGTAATGAAAGTTCTCATAATTTTACAACAGATTGGGCATAGACTAATAAAGATTTGTCAGTAGTACCAATAAAAGCATATATAAATGAGCAATGTTTCTTTTCTTTGTTATACTAACATGTTAAAGAATATAGTGTGAAGACAAACTGTTGAATATAAATGTATTAGTACCAGTAAAATATTGTTTTAATGCTTTATCCTGAGTGCCACTTGCCTGTACAGCATATACAGCATGTGCATCTGTTTCTTTTTTATATATTGTCTGGCATTTTCTTCTTTCTCTTATGCATTTCATTTGTGGACATAGCAAGTTATCATATCTTTTTAAAGCCGCTAACAAGGTGAATAAATCCACAACCAGGTGAGGGTAATGTATAAGGTTTTGTTTCTATGTAGATGTGTTTTCTCATTTTAGTACTGTAATCTAAGTAGTTTAGATTTATTTAGATAGTGAGTAGTGATTGTATAGGAACTGAATTTCTAACCAAATTTTGCCTTCAAGCCCAGAATGTTCACGTCTGTCATTTATTGGGGATAAATAGAATTTTTTCAGTGTTACCTTGGATAAAATGGGAAAAGTCAGCTTTTCCTAGTTAAACTTTTTTTTTAATCACATACTCATAATTTTTAATTTAAGATTATTGAAGTTTGGGTATAAGGAGGTTTCTCCCTTTACCCCAGGTTGTGGGGTCTCTGTGTATTTAGCAAAAGCAGAAGTGTTTGGGGACACAGGGTGGCTTGTCTGCTACAAAAGTGTTTGATATGTTGATAATTCAACCTTTCCTGTTGTCATTTTTATTTTTACATTGACACGAGTGTTGACTGTGTGACCTATATACTTGTTGGTTAGCTTAGTCAGAGTGTGATAATGGTGACATGAAAATCCTGCTCTCTCTTTTATACCAAAAGCATATTCCTTTATTCAACTCTTTCCATTTGTATAACCTAACATGTGTCTTCAAAATTTCACACTGTATAACCTCACATGTATGTTCAGAATTCTGCAGTGTATAATCTCACACGTATGTTCAGAATTCCACACTGTATAACCTCACATGTATGTTCAGAATTTCCCACTGTATAACCTCACATGTATGTTCAGAATTTCCCATCGTATAACCTCACACATATATTCAGAATTTCCCATCGTATAACCTCACACGTATATTCAGAATTTCCCATTGTATAACCTCACACGTATGTTCAGAATTTCCTATCGTATAACTTCACACGTATGTTCAGAATTTCTCACTGTATAACCTCACACGTATGTTCAGAATTTCCCATTGTATAACCTCACACATATATTCAGAATTTTCCACTGTATAACCTCACACGTATGTTCAGAATTTCCCATCGTATAACCTCGCACGTATATTCAGAATTTCCCATCGTATAACCTTGCACGTATATTCAGAATTTCCCATCATCTAACCTCGCACGTATATTCAGAATTTCCCATCATATAACCTTGCACGTATATTCAGAATTTCCCATCGTATAACCTCGCACGCATATTCAGAATTTCCCATCGTATAACCTCACACGTATATTCAGAATTTCCCATCGTATAACCTCACACGTATATTCAGAATTTCCCATCGTATAACCTCACACGTATATTCAGAATTTCCCATCGTATAACCTCACACGTATATTCAGAATTTCACATCTGTAATTAATAATGAGAAGCACCAAAATAACATTAGGCAGTAATAGTTCTAACACATACTCTATTAAATATTTATCACTAACTTTAATTTCTCATGGATATTAAAGAATAGCACCTTGAACTGGAATGGGTCAATGTAATGACTGCATGAAATAATGTGCAAGGTCACTGATTTACATTTATTAAAAAAATCCATTTTCATGAGTTGAAATTCAGTGTATTATACCTTTGATTTTTAACTATAGTTTCCAGTCATTGCAGTGATTCCATTAAGTTATTGCATCCATATGAAAAAATCAAAACAGGCTTTAAGAGCAGAACACTAAGAAAAGTAAACTGACAGTTTTTACCAGTAGTAAATAGAAGAAAAAGCTCTAATACAAGTTATAAGAAATGTGAATCGGCACTAAAATAACACATTCTTGAATATTATTTTTACTTCTCCTGTGCTCAGCTGAAAGTTAGGAATTTTACCACATCTGTCCAGAAAAATACAAGATATGTACCAGTTATGAGTGCCTCATTTGTATGAGTTATTGCTATTTCTTGTAAAGTAGGAAAGGTAATGAATTATGTCATGTGTCTGACATATCAAGGTATGTTGTCCCTACCTGCCTCATTCCTTGTAGACTGAAGTAGGCCTTTTGGAGAGGCTTTGCCAGTTAGCAAATTCCTGACTTTTCACATTATTAGAGAGTCTTGCTGCCTAATATTAACCTTCAGGTGTTAAGATAATGCATACAAATTAAGTGGCTTTGTACCAGAGAAAGTACAGTTGTGTACACTTACCATAAATGTAGATGTTCGAGTGAATTCACTGTTGCAGTCATTGCATTTGGGTTATCCTGCTGGCAGGTTGCCCTCAGTCGGCCTAAATTCCAAAGTCTTGGGTCCTGTGTCGGTTGCTGTCACCTCTTCCCTGACGTCAGGGGTTAAAAGATGCAGCCAACGCCATTTTATTCTGTTTTTCTTGCCCCAGATGTCAGGTGCCCCCAAAAGGGTAGGCTAAAATTATGTAAATAAAACATACATGCACCAAAATAAGCTTTTACCTTCATCTATAAGCAAATACACCACCTAGGTTGTATAGATTAGAGAAGTAAAGATAAGTTCCAGCAAAAATAAGGGGGATGGCGGGTGGGTAACCTGGACTGCAACAATGAATACACTCCAATATCTACATTTACGGTAAGTGTACACAACTGTACTATGTTCTTCGTGTTTCACTGTTGCAGTCATTACATTTGGGTTGAGTCCCAAAGCTATGTTTGGGAGGCTGGGACTAAACAGCATTAGGAGCAGCTATGAGGCCCTGCAGAACTGCAGTGGCAAAGCCTGCCCTGGATTTAGAGTAAAGAGGCAGATTGTAATGTTTTGTAAAGGTATGCACTGAACTAGCAGCCTCTAAAATGTCTTTGGTTGGTACTCCCCTGAGAAAGGCTGCTGAAGTGGCTGCAGCTCTGGTTGAATGTGGCCTAATGCCCTTAGGCACTGGTTTGACATGCTGTGAGTAGCAGAAATGAATGCAGTGATCTATCCACTTTGAAATAGTCTGCTTGGAGATGGCCTTTCCTTGTCATGCTGTTGCATATGCCCCTAGTAATTGTTCTGTCTTTCTGAAAACTTGTCCAAGTAGAATCTAAGTTGTCTGTGTACATCCAAAGAATGCAGAATTTTCTCCCCCTTGTTCTGTGGATTTGGATAAATAGTTGGCAAATGAATTGTTTGGTTATGGGCTACACTGGATACCACCTTAGGCATAAATGTAGGATTTGTCCTCGGAGAGACCCTGTCTGGATAGAAAATGATAAAGGGTTCCAGCCATGAGAGCCTGTAGCTCTGAAACTCATCTTGCAGAAGTTATTGCTAGGAGCAGAGCTGTTTTCCAAGATAAATACTTTATATCCACAGTAGCAGCTGGCTCAAAAGGAGGTAAGGTGAGTTTTTTAAAGACATAATTGAGGTCCCATGCAGATATTTGCGTTCTCCTTGGAGGCCTTAGGTTTTTGGCTCCTCTGAGGTACTGGCTTCATAAAGGATGAGAAAAGAGTGGTGGCTTTGTATTGTAATGAGCCGAAATGGCAGAGGCATGGATTTTAATTGATGAAAAAGATGAGCCTTTGTCCAGCATTTCAGTTAAGTATTGCAAAATCTGAGGAATATTTGGGACAGCTGTATCAGTTCCTTGAGCTTGGTTCCAAGCGCAAAATCTCTTCCATTTCCTAGCATAGGATTTTCTAGTACTAGGCCTTCTGCTTCTAAAATGACATCTATCACAGCTTTACTGAGAGGTGTGGTTTGTATGACTACATTATCCGCCATGCTGCCAGGTTTAGGGTCCTGAGTTGGCTGTGCAGAATCTGATTGTTTTGCTGGGACAGTAGATGTGGTATTTGAGGTAAGGTCCAGGCTGGCACTGGGACAAGTTCCTTAAGATCGGATACCAGTACTGGCGTGGCCAGTCTGGGGCAATCAGAATCCTTTTTGGTTTCTCCTGCCTGACCTTTATGAGTACCTTGGGGAGGAGAGGCAGTGGAGTCAAAGGCATAAACTGATAGGTTTGTCCAGTTGAAAGATAAGGCGTCCACTTTCCAAGCTTGTCTGTGATAAGTCCTTGTGCAGAATCTTTTTAGTTGATTGTTTTGAGGGGAGGCAAATAGATCAATGTCCGGGCGTCCCCATTTCTTTGTTATCATGCTGAAGACTTGTGGATCCAGGTGCCACTCATGGGGATCCATGAGGTTTCTGCTTAGTTCGTCTGCCAGAGTATTTTCCTTTCCTGGCAGGAATTGTGCCTGCAGATGAACTTGGTAAGTCAATGCTGTGTCCCATAAAGCCATGGCTTGTCTGCACAGGGGATAAGAATGAGTGCCCCCCTGCTTGTTTATGTACCACATGACTGTGGTGTTCTCTGTCTTTATCAGTAGTTGCCCCTGATGAAGTAGGTCCTTGAAGGCTGTCAGGGCATTTTGAGCAGCTAGCATCTCTTTTTGATTGATATGTAGATGCTTTTGGTTTGTGGACCAGGTGCCCTGAATGCCTCTTCCTGCCATGTGTGCCCCCCAGGCATAATCTGAAGCATCTGTCGTTAGGCTCTGCCTGGCTGGGGGTAGTGAGAATGGCTGTCCCTTGTTTTGGTGACAAGCTTTTGCCCACCATCGAAACTCCTGTTGCAGGCAGGGAATTAGAGTTATCATAGTTTCCAGACTGTGGCAATGTTGTGTCCAGACACTTTTTAGGTACCATTGAATTTTCCTCGTATGCAGCCTTGCATATGGAATTAGTAAGATGCAGGATGCCATGAAGCCCAAAGCCTGCAGAATTTTTCTTGCAGATAACTGGGCCTTTGTTGCCATTTCCTTGAAATAGGTAGTCAGTTGCCTTTGTTTGTCTGGAGTGAGATAAGCCATCTGGGCAGTTGTATTTAAGCTTGCACCCAGGAATATTATCTCTTGAGAGGGTACTATTTTTGATTTCTTTTTGCTGATTGTTTACCCTAGGCATGTTAAAAGTCTTATCACAAACGTCAGATGCTGTAGTAGAATGCCCTTGTTCTCTGCTTGTATGAGGCACTCATCCAAGTAAGGATATATTTGTATTCCTCTTTGTCTGCAGTAAGCAATTACTAGTGCCAGGCACTTTGTGAAGGCCCTGGATACATTAGATAAGTCAAAGGGCAGTGCAGAGAATTGGTAATGCTTTGAGCCAGCCTTGAATCTGAGGTATCTTCTGCATGATTGTCTTTAGGTCTAAAGTCACGAGCCAAGCCTTGCTGCCCAGCATGGTAAGAAGCTGCTGTAAGGTCAACATCTTGAATTTTGGTATGTCCAGGAAAGTGTTTAGAATAGATATGTCCAGTATTGGTCTCCATGCTTTGTTTTGAGAAAAAAAGTGCTAGTTTTCCCCCTAAGGGTGCTGCCAGAAGATAAGTGCTTGGTGCAGGCAGGGGGAAGTCATTGGGACTGTTTCCCTGTAGGATTGTGCTTTGTCTTCTCCACCTTTGGAGGTAGAAGCACTCCACTGCTTAGACCTGTAGGATCCTTGCGGCTGTGATCTGCCTCTAGGGCATCTGGATCTGCCCCTTTGAGGTCTGTCTGAGACTGGAAAGGACCAATTCTTTGTAGGTCAGTGTCTGCTAAATCTAGGTGGCTGTACCTGTAAGAAATCCTTGACCGCTTGCATAAATTTAGCTTTGTCCTCAATTTTCTTTAACACCTCTTCTGCCTTAACACCAAACAAGGTATCATGTTGTAAAGGAGCATCTAATAATTTTGCTTTAACATGTTCAGGCAAATTTTGTTCCTTTAATCAAGCATGCCTCCTAATGACAGAACCCATAACAGCGGGCCCTGCAGGAGGCCTCCAGAGAATCAAACCCACATTGCAAAGTATGCTTTCCAACTTGTTCAGCTGCATGCAATAAATCCTGCATTTCTTTGTTTTTTGCACATTCTGAATTTGCCATAATTTTCTGTTTAAGCAGTGTCATGGTATATTGCTGATATTTGAGCATATGAAACTGGCAATTTAAAGCCCTTAAAACCAAAGTAGCAGATGTGTAAATATTTTTTCCCCATCTATCCAGTGCCCTAGAATCCCTGTCAGAGGGGTAGGTTTTTTTGCAGTAGAAGCCTTGACCCCTTTCTGAGAGATAGTTTCTGGGTCTGCAGTAAGGTTTTTGAAAAGGAATTTGAGAGTCAGGGACCCTGTAGTATCTATCCGGCTTAACAGGAGCTGGAGGTAGAGTCAGGGGTCAGACTAGACTCCGAAAACACATCCTCTACAATGTCCAACACAGGTGGAATAGCTAGAGACCTGTGTTAAGGTAGTAAAAGGGAAGTCTCTGAGCCTTTTCTTAGATTCTGAAAAATCTTGGCTCTCCCAGTGGAAGTGCTCCCTCATGGTTTCCCCAAAAGAGTAGTCCTCAGGAGAAGCTGAAGGAATTGATTCTTCAGCATCAGAATCCTCATAGGGGGGAAGAGAATATTCCTGATCAGAAGAGGAATCAGAAGAAATGGAAACCTGATCTGAAAATTCATAGTCTGTCTCTTGCCTAGGCCTCTTATCAGGAGGGGGATGGGAAACCCTGATCAAGGTAATTAAGTCTTCGGCCATTTTGAGCATCTGTTTTTTGGGCATGGAGGCCTGTCCTTGTGGCTGGGGAACTTGTTTCTTTGCCTTTAAAGGTGTTTTAGTCTTTGTCTTTGAAGTCGGTTTAATATATAATTGTTTTGGTCTGAATACACCCTCAGAAGCCGATGCCTGCTCAGCGGCTCCGGATCCATCTGAGGAAATAATCTCCGAGGCTTCAATACCTTGAGTTTCCAGTGGCCTGGCCGACTCCACGTGGGAGTCGGTAGCGGCCTGCGACTCTAAAGTAGCAGGCGTCAGGGGCTTCCAAAGCGCCTCACTGAGAACCGACGAACCGGCGACTTGCTTAGGAGAAGCTTTGTCTGTTTTGGACCTCGGTTGCCTGTCTTTTTCTTTTTCTTTGTTTTTTGTGAACTGCTGTAGTCGTATGGCTATCCAACGACATTGTATATTTAAATCTTCACCCAAAATAGCTTAATGCAAAATCGTACCGACGCTTAATAGTGAGTTGGTTAAATCTAGCACAAAACCGACAACTAGCAATGTTGTGGTCAGGGCCTAGGCAAGGAATACAGTAAGAATGAAAGTCCTTATGAGGTATTTGCTTCCCACAAGAAATACAATTAACTTTTTCTGACATTGGTCTGGAGCAAGAAAAAAGTTTCCCCAACAGGGTACTTAGCTTTTAATGAAGACTTCGGATCTGAAACTCGAACACGAAAATCTCAGGAGTCTGCCAACCGGCACTTGCGAACTGCTTCTGCTTCGGGTACCGTGCGGGCAAGAAAGACTGGATAAAATGGCGTCAGCTGCATCTTTTATACCCTTGACGTCAGGGAAGAGGCGACAGCAACCGACGCAGGACCCAAGACTTTGGAATTCAGGCCGACTGAGGGCAACCTGTCAGCAGGATAACCCAGGATAACCCAAATGAAAGGACTGCAACAGTGAAACACGAAGAACATCAAATTAATAGCAAAACAAAAGGTGTGAGTGTTTTTTTGGAATTTGAAATGTTATTTGTGACACTATTTTGATATAATTTCTTGTACAATTAAGATGTCTTGGATGCCTATAAATCTCTTTTTCAACAATGCATAATATAATGAAATTAAAATACATGCTTTCCTGAGACATCATTTACTAGCAGTGAACGGTTTTTACCTGGAAGACTGAGTTTGCTTTCCTTGCAAATATGGATTTCCCTTTACTCATTTCTACTGATAATACAAGTGAAATGTACCACTTTAAGTTCTTTAAAAATATTTTAGCTTTAATGTAAAAGTTTCTCTCTCAGAATGTTCGAATTATGCAAAGTATCTGTTAGACATTGTGTTGCCATAATTTTTGGTGTTGGCATTAAAATAAGCTATGCAGAATTGACTGCAAGGCAGAAGGGAATAAAACCAAACTGCAAAGCAGGTGAACTTGGGAGCAACTAAAATAACACAGACCTGAAGCCGCTGATGGATAGCAAGAATGAGTGGCCGAACACTAGTTCAGCCATTCTGGTGGGCAGGTAGAAGTCTGGCCCTCTTCAGTGCCTGTACCTCCTTGACTGTAATGTGCAGTATAAACAAACTGTGAATTAGGGGGCATATCATTTTCTCTCCCAAGTTATATCCATCTAGTAGTCTTTACTGAGCATGTGCAGGAAAGTTGTACTCAGAGAAAGGCATAGGAGAACCTTGTGTATGTCAGAGAACAGAGCCAAAAAATGGGAAAGTCTTTCATTATTGCCTGTCTGCATGATGGCCTTGCTGTGACAGGCTGTCATACTGGTAATAAAGAACACGCAGGCATGGTTGTGGCAGGGGCTGGAAGGCAGGCAGACAAAGGCAAAGAGAATCTAAAACAAAAGCTCAGGATAGTAGACCTGTTTCTGTCTTTGCCCTATAACAAATCTCTTCTTCATTGTATAAATAAATATGGTCTCCTGTTGGACTCTCAACTTGGATTTTACAAAAATTCAGTACTATCACAGCACTTTATGTGGTAACAGACAGACAAAATCTGTAATAATCAATAATTATCACATTACAATAAGCATCCTTATTGTCTTAGCCTGGGATTTGAGATTTTTTTTTTATTAAATTCAGAACCTTACTTTTTAGCATTAGCAATTTCCAGTGGCTAAAAAGCTATGTCAGAAATTGACAATATGAACTCAGAGTATACTAGGATTAAAAGCTGAGACGTCTTTTATTTCCCTTATTTGTTAATGATGTAAAAACTGATCTTTGTCACCTAAATATTGTAATGTATGCAGATAAAATTCTCTGCTTTAATTCAGACAATTCCATATCTAATTTACAAAATAAAATGTAATCAGACTTTACCAGTTATTGCCCTGGATTCAGAATAAACTTTCCATAAATGCAATAGTGGTGTTTGCTTCACTACAAAGACTGGAAAAAAATACTTTCCCTTTTAGACTCCTTAGATAATTTAATCCCTTATGGTCATGCACAGAAGTAAACAGGATTACTTTTGGGCTCTTCCCATTTTCAAAAGACATGGAAAAAGTAGTCAATAAGATCTTATATTAATTCAAACTATACCTTAAGCTGACGCACCACCTTTCTTCCTAGAGACGCACCTTGATCTAGCCGAACACAGTATATATTTTGCTTAACATCTCTACATTCCACCACTAATACTAATCTTCTATAAAATGCATGCAATATTTTTAAACCCTTGCTTAGCTCATGATTCCATTCATCATTGCAAAGTTCTAAAAAGGTTGCTTTGCCTTCCAGTAGCCAGCTGAGTCTCTCTGCTCTTAAGCACTTCCAACAATTTATACTCTAGGCTTTCAGTCAAAGCACACATCTCCTTTAGAAATCACAACAGTGAAGCTCTCTTATCATTTGTCCAGATAATAGGTGAAGCGGTCCTTTAAACCTGATCCTACTACTTGGAATCTGCTTTTAAATGCTCTCTGAAATCCATCTGCATCTAGACCCTTTAGGTCCAAGTAAAAAGATTGTTTTTTGTTAAGAAAATTAATGTAAATGTTTCTAGTTTTACATGCTGAAGTCCACTTCAGTCTATGACAAGTGTAGAAGATTTCTTAATTCAGCTGGACAAATTAGTGTAATAGTAAACAAGAATATTATGGAAAATATATGTATAATAGCCCTAGTAAAAATGTTGCAGTAAACCAAATGAACATGACTGAAATCTGCTTTTCCCAAGCAACTGCAGCTTGCGTTGCAAATAATTTCCTTTAGATTGTATTTGTAACAAATCTACCATGATTTTTGGTGTGAATAATTTTGTAAACTGTTTGCTGTTAATTTCTTGTAAATTACAACATGGTTGCCGAGAGGTTTCTACTGTTATAATACTGTAAATGCAGCTATGTTGGTTTATAGCTATATTCTTAACTGCTGACTTAAGTGATTTCAACTTGTGTATTGCTTTGTTTTCCCATATGTAATTTCTGCTACAGATGTTTTATCAAATATATACTGTTTATTATTGTTCAAGATTATGTTTAGAGCCTAGGTCATACCGGAAAATGGCCTTTCAACCTATCCACCCACCTGGTTAATATAGCAGTAAATAAATGATACAGCTATAAACTAATGTAACTGTAACGTTTTATTCACATAGGCTCAGCACTGTCACATATAGAACAACAGTATACTGAAAAGAGAGAGAGGGAAGTAGGTTTTGAACCTAGGTTGCATGAGTTGCCATCTGTATTGCATTCCTGGGAACTTTATTGGTATGGTAAAGTATCATATCATTTATAATGCACAAACTGCTGAACCACAGGGCAGCCAAGGGAAGAAATTTTCCAGTAATGAATATTATGCACCATATAAAATCCTGAACTATTAACCTACTGTATATACTGTGCAGAATGGAGGTGAGTACGGAAAAACACTGTAAACAATTCAAAAACAATGGTAAATCCTGAACTTAAAAAAATAAATTATCTGTAACACAGTCTCTCAAAGAAAGATTCTTGTCAAAAACAAAAGCCTGTTTCATAATGACCTTTACTGGTTCATCTTGATGCTGAGAAATGTTGGGATTTTTTTCTTGATAACTAAACTTAATTTGAAAATGTGCACTGTAGTGCATATTAAAACCATGTGTACATTATGCTCTGACTTATCTGTTAGCTTTGAGGTTATTGGCTTTGGCATTACAAATGTATTCTGTAATAATGAATATCATTTCTTTTTATATTACGAAGGATTAAACATCTGAGCCAGTGACTCTGATGCATGCATGCTGTAAAACACTTTAACTAAATATTCAGGTATTGAACATTTTT
Source organism: Protopterus annectens (assembly GCF_019279795.1). Classification (NCBI taxonomy): domain Eukaryota; kingdom Metazoa; phylum Chordata; order Ceratodontiformes; family Protopteridae; genus Protopterus; species Protopterus annectens. The sequence goes on from NC_056737.1 coordinate 917,785,215, forward strand.
AACATTAAAACTAATTAAATGATATTTCTTAAGGTATAGTCATAATTTGAAATTGTGTTGTGATCTATTTTAATGAAATAGAATGTATATCAAAAGTAGTAAATAAAACCAAATGCAGTTTTATGTCTTAAATGAATTTTGGGAGGAGAATACTCAGTTCCTGAATGATTAAAATACATTGACTTACATTCGTTTTTAATGTGCCATTTCATTAATATGCACTGAGAATGTGCACATCTTCCTCTGTAGAAAAAGTCCTAGTGTGAGGAATATAATTAACAGCTACCAGCTTTTGTGCAGTTACCAAAGTCAGAATTGTTGCTAATTTAGGCTTTAAACCTCCTGGAAAGGTTATATTTATTATACACGTTTAAAAAATGACACTGTCTGGAATTCCTTTCTCCTCTGTTACATAGACACACTATGATTTTTTTTTTTCTTTTTCAAAGCTTCATTTTTCTTGACCCTGTAAGTAACAGAAATTAAATATGTTTCATAAAAAATAGGAAGATACTGACTCTTAATGTTAGGCAATTCTATTCTTCTGCATTTAATGGACCAAATTTTAAAACCAGATTTTATGTTGCAGAAAACTGAATTTGATTAAGCCGTGGACTGCACTGAGTTTTGTATGGTGGATCTCTATATTCCCAACAGAGCAAGGCAGCTGTGTTTTTGTTCATATATTCATGAAAAATGTCTGCAGTGTACTGTAGCCTTTGATGTACTACAGATGAGTGCTTTCATAGTAAAAATTCACATCCTTGGCAAATGAAAAAAGGGACTTGAAAATTTGACAGGCATAGAAACAGATGCAAATACTCAGACCTGACTGCTTCCTCATTGTTGTTTAAAATAGCCACATTCTCATTTTTTTTTCTTTTATTGTAGAGCTATTAAAAATAGAAATATCAGACCTTACAGAATGTAACATTTTTGTGCACAGCTTGCTTGATATTTATATTTAAAAACGAGTACATGGTTTGTCTTAATATGTTCATTTGAAAATTATGTTGTAGACTACAGTGTGTGGGACAGTGTTAAATATCCAATTTTGATATTTTAATGAGAAAAATCAGGCAATCAAATGTTTTGTTATGGCTGCATAATAAATCATCTAGAGCAAAAGAGCATATAGATATACTAGAACACAACATTTTAAAAAAATATTAGGAAGGCTATAACTGTTTAGTTTCCATTAAAATTCCACACTGTTTTTACTTTGCACAATAATTTCCAAACTACTTTGGGTCTGTTTCATTTTTATTTCTTGAAACTGGTGTGTTAAATAGGATAAATCAGGCAAAAAAATGAATTAATATAAGTGACGCACACTAAAGCGGAATGCATTTGTTAACCATGTGTTTTTCCCTTCAATGATATTGTCTGCTGAGATTAAAAGCATATTGGTGTACTTGCTGTGTCTGTCTTGATGTCCTTCCTTAATCCCTGTTGTAGTATTCCTTGCTAAAGGGATATCCTGCTAATGGTAGCTGTATGTCTGGCCAGCATACCAATGCCTGGGCTCTTCCATGTGCAGTATGTCAGACACATGTCCCATGTATGAAGTGTAAGGCACGTGAGCGATGTACAAGCGCAAAACCCTCAGAAATGAATTGCCCCAGAATTACAGGAGCAACAGATGAGGAAATAAGATCAAGAAAAAAAAAGTCCCCTCAGTCAGAGGAAAAACAGAGAAAAAACAACGGGGAACGAAGGAGGTACAGAATTCTGCAACAGTGATGAGAAGGGCATGTACTTTATGCTAAGCTCTTAGACAACTGTACTTTGTTATTCCTTAATCACTGATGCAGTATTCCTAACTACTGGGAGAATGAGAGTGCTACTGTAAAGAATGACAGGAGGAGGTGGAAGGAAATGAGCCCTCCACGATGGATTTGCAAAACCTGCTCAAGCCCTGGAAAACAATTCCAGCTTATACTGCTTAGTAAAAGTATGCACAGAAGACCAAGTACAGTAGCATCCAGAACAGGTCTAACATTGAGATCATTAAAAGCTCACAAAGATGCAATTGCCACAGTAAAATGAGCAATAAATGAAGTAGGAAGCTGTTTCCCATGAAAAGAGTAAAAAAAGGAAGTGGCCTTAGAAGTCCCCCCAAAAAATGGTTTGTTTGGAAACTGCCAAACCTGGTTTCTTGTTCTGGAAGGAAACAAAGGTATAGCATGTATCCAAGTTCCTGGTGCTACTTCTTTGGAGCACCAGAACAGAAAATGAACCTTCTTTTTTTTTCACTCATCAACACAGTGCTGAGGGCTGCATGATCAGGGAGTGGTGCCGGGCACCAGATGAGCCAGCTACAGCTTTGCCTGACTGATAATATTGCTGGTGATGCTGGGCAGCAGATGAGCCAGAAACAACTTTGCCTTATTTATTGTAACAATGTTGCTGGTGGTGCCAGGCACCAGATGAGCCAGCTAAACTTTGCCTCATTCATCGTAACAATGTTGCTGGTGGTGCCAGGCACCAGATGAGCCAGCTACAGCTTTGCCTCATTGATCGTAACAATGTTGCTGGTGGTGCCAGGCACCAGATGAGCCAGCTACAGCTTTGACTGACTGATCGTAACAATGTTGCTGGTGGTACTAGGCAGCAGATAAGCCAGCTACAGCTTTGCTTCATTGATCGTAACAATATTGCTGGTGGTGCTGGGCATCGGATGAGCCAGCTACAGCTTTGCCTCATTGATCATAAGCAACATTGCAGTCAGAGGTGGTTCTTTATATGTAGAGACCAATAAAACAATTTCCGTCATCTATTGGGTAAAATGTGAGAGCCAAGCATCTTAAAGAAAAAAAAAGGATTTTGCCTAGATGCCACACAAGGATAAACTTCAATAGTTTATCTTGTAATGGAAAAGAGACTTTCCAGTTGGCTGCTTACAGTGCTTTTGTCACATTAGCTGAGACCCAGCATACTCCTAAAATGGTCACTGGATATCCCCCATTTATTTCATCACATCCAATGTCCAAAAGATAGTCTGGAAGTTTAACCTTGTAAATGCCCTTCTGCAGATGTTTCAGATGATCCCATAGGTCACTCCCCACTCTACGTTCCCAGCACATGTGTATTATTTTATTTATTTTACATTTGTTAACCGGGAAATTCCGACTGGACCAGGTGCATTTTCAGCGGAGGCCTGGGGAAAAGAGCTCCAGCATCAAGTTATACAAATACAGTACATCCAGCATAATACACAAAACAGGTTACATCATGTATGCTGAGCATAGTAATAAAACAAGAAATTAATAAAAACACTCCAGGTAAAAGAGGATGTTAAGTTGTCAATCTCGCCTTCATTCTTGCTGGATGGGTTCGGAGCCGATCCTCGGCTCCGACTCGGCACTTGCTAAGCTCGAGAGCTAATTTTACCAGCTGGAGGCAACCCTATATCCCATGATGCAAGGCGGAGACTACCCAGATCTCGTTTGCCGCTTCGCTAACGAGGTACCTTCTTTTACCAGCTCCAGGTAAGTGAATAGATTTGAGACTTTTTGTCTACCCCCCTTTAAATTTATATATATATTTGTTTTTTGTTAACCTTAACGACTTACTTTAACCCTATTCCCGTTAGTGTTCCCTTTTTTTTTTCGAGTTATTTATTCCCTTTCCCTAGTTAGGCCTTAGGCCTTCCCCTCCCAAAATGTTTTCCTGTCCGGGATTGTTTGTGTATGACTGTGTGTTATCCCTGTTTATTTTAAATTGTTGGATTGGGTGTTTTTGTGTGTGTGTTACTGTATTGTGTTTCCTCAACACAGTTATGTCGAAGGACACTAAGGTCTCAGGCTTCAAGAAGTGTGACTCGTGCTGTCAGAAGATGTCTCTGACAGACGGTCACACTTCTTGTGTTTATTGCCTGGGACCTTTGCACCTGCAGGACTCTTGTGCTATCTGTCATGCCTTCAGCCCAAGAGTCCTGCAGGAGCGAAGAAATAAGCTAATATTAAGGGGCTTATTAAAGCCCGAGAGCTCCCCGACTAAGTCGGCGCCGGGGAAGCCCTCGAAACCTGTTAAGCCTTCGGCTGAGAGTTCCAAGCTGTCGGCTTCTGGTTCACCCTCACCAGGGTCGAGATTGGCTCCGGCCGGAGCCGATCCTTCCACCTTACCAGTCTCAGTATCGGCTCCATCCGGCGCCGATACTGCTCAATCCAGACATTCAGTGTCCGCTCCGGCTGGAGCCGACGTATCTTCGGCTCCGTTGGCTCAATCGTTCTCGAAAAAGAGATCTCGATCCCCTTCAGTAGAGTCCATAGGTTCGGCTCCGAGATCACCCTTGCTCGCGGAGCCATCTGAGCCGTTCTTCTCGGTCGTCCAGGCTGTCTGATCACGACCTCGAGAGAGTGGTGAGTAGACTATTAAAGTCTCAGGCATTGGCCCAAATCCTCCATAGCCCATCTCAACAGACGGTAGCTATTTCACATCCACCAAACATTCCTCCTTTGACTCTCTTACAGAGCTTGGAGCCGGAGCTCCTCGGAACCGTCACCGTTGTAGCTTCGGAGCCAATACCACCCCTTTCGGCTCCGTCGTCCTCTGCTCTGATTTCCTCCTTAAGGCCTTCATTGGAGGGATCCGGGCGTCTGGTCTCTCATCGGCTCCGAGGGGGCGAGTGGCATCGGACCCTCGTCCGACCCCGTTCTCCCTCTCGGAGCTTCGGCGTTGATGAGCTCGGCCCCAACATCTGCCTCGGAGCCTTCCCTCTGTGTGAGGCCTGGGGTTCCTATCTCTTCGAAACAGGAACTTTCTGGTCTCTCTGACGGGGGAGCCTTTGAGGTGATGAGGAGTGTACTAGCCCCTGGGCTTAGTCAACGGACAGTTCCATCAGCTCCTCCCACTACAGTGCCTGCTGACGTCTCTTCCCACTCTTTTGCTCCCGGACCCAGAGATCCAATGCCTCAGGTTTCCCCATTGGGAATATCTTCCTCTTCTGAGGCTTCTCCTGATCCGTCAGGTGAACCCCCGCTTAAGAGGACATGTAAGAGGAAACATCTAGACTCCCCTGAGTCTACTACATGAGATACTGACCTGGATGCATCGGAGGGATCCCCAAGGTCCTCCTCTGAGGATGTCTCATTCTCAGACATCCTTGAACTCCTTAAGCAGAGGGGGAACTGGCCCTCCCTTAATCCTTCCGAGGACGAGTCAGTATACCTGTAGGCGTTCGGATCTCGACCCTCCACCTCCTGGGTGTCTCTGCCTTTCGACCCTCTTATGGAGGTAATGGCTCGGAAGGCGTGGATGGCTCCAGATTCGGTGGAACCTATCCCTAGGAGGCCTTCAAAATTCATTACGGCCCCACAAGATAGACAATATTTAACAAAGGGTGTCCCAGTTGATGCCATGGTGGTGGCTGCTGCCACCAATAAGGAACTAGCTGATCCTTCAGTACCTGTCCATCCTCCTAACAAGGATTCTAGGACTATGGACAGGTACGGCAAGCAGATTTTTTCTTCAGCGACTTTTGCCATGAAATCGCTGAACTACTTATGCCACTTCACCCGCCTTCAAAGAGATGTTCTTAAAGAGTTGGGAGAAGTTTTACAGGATCCGTCAGCTGCTGGGTCTCAGGATAAGATTAGCTCACAGCTAGGAATCCTTAACTCCATTGTTAACTCCTCCATGCGGCTCATTTCTTATGCAGCCGATGGAGCGAGTAGGGCCGCAGGCACAGGAGTGGCTTTAAGGCGTCAGTCCTGGATGCGGCTTTGTAATTTTGCAGACCCCTTCAAGGCGTCCTTCACAAACTCCCCCTTTGATGGTTCGACCTTGTTCGGACCTCAAGTGAAAGACACTTTGACTAGATGCGAACAAGATGGCAAGACTCTTTCTGCTGTAGGAGTCCGTTTCTCCACCTCTTCAAGACCTTACCCCAAAGGACAGAAGGGAGGGAAAATGTGGTTCCGCAAATCTCAAGGAGTCACGCCTGATGCACAAAGTCAGTTTACCTCCAGAGGCAGAGGGGGTAACAATAATAGACGCCGCCCTAGGGGCAGAGGGGGTCCGCAGAATCAGGGTAGCAGAGAGCCTCTTTCTGACAAACCCTTCCAGCATCCCTGAGATGTTGCCCGATTGTCCACCTTCGGAGGCAGTCTGGGGAAGATTATGGCTGTACCCAATAGCCTGGCTTTCCCTTTCTCAAGACAAATGGGTACAGTCGATTATATCCGAGGGTTACAAAATTCCCTTTATTCAAACCCCAATTCAACAAAAGGGAACCCTTCCAGACGTTCCACCCGGTCTAAGGGAACTAGCAGTACTAGAAATATCAAAACTGCTAGTAAAAAGAGCCATCCAGCCAGTCCCAGCGGACCAAATAGGATCCGGAATCTACTCAAGGTTCTTTTTAGTTCCAAAAAGACAGGGGACTGGAGACCAATAGGGGACTGGAGACCAATATTAGATCTGAGCAAACTCAACAAATTTGTAAAGAAATCAAGATTCTGGATGGTCACGCTTCAGTCCATTCTGCCCTTTCTGGGCAAGGACAATTGGATGTGCTCGACAGATCTTCAGGATGCGTACTATCACATAAAAATTCACAGATGCTCCAGAAGATTTCTCCGCTTTCGGCTGGGGACCAGTCACTTCCAATTCAGAGCCCTGCCCTTTGGACTCACTACAGCCCCCAGAGTGTTCACCAAATGTGTGGCAGTGGTTACGGCTCACCTGAGACGTCAAGGATTCCAGGTGTTTCCATATCTAGACGACTGGCTCCTCACTGCCACCACCAGGCATCAGCTTCTCCAAGCAAGAATTACACCATTCACATTTGCAGAGGGCTAGGAATTTCTATAAATTTCGAAAAATCTGCCTTGTCGCCTTGTCAATCTATTACCTTTATAGGTGCAAGATTGGACACCGTACAACTTTCAGCAAAGTTAACAGACCAAAGGATCTTGGACATTCAAAGACACGTCCAGGTGATTCTTCTCAGCAACACAATTCAGGCCAGATTTGCTCTGAAGGTATTGGGTCTTATGGCAGCCGCCATAACACTTCTTCCCCTTGCCCGCTTTTACATGCGTCTTCTACAATGGATGCTATTCACCCAATGGTCTTTTCAACAACTTCCCATGCGTCATGAGATCATAGTAACTCCAACTTGTAAAAGGTATCTGACTTGGTGGATATCATCCCCTCAAATCCATCAAGGCAGACCTTTTGTTCCACTTGCCCTGGTTGCCACGGTTACATCGGACGCCTCCCTGATCGGGTGGGGGGGGCATTATCAGGGCAGAATGGTCCATGGCACTTGGCAACCTTTCGAGTACCATCTGCACATAAATGTCCTGGAGATGAGAGCGGTGCTTTTAACGTTGCAAGCCCTCAACGACTCTCTTCCCCTGGGAACTATTGCAATCCAAATGGACAATATGTCCGTAGTGTGGTATATAAACAAACAGGGCGGAACCAAGTCCTATCTACTGTGTCGAGAGGCTCTCAGACTTTGGCAATGGGAAATCTCCTCTCACCGGTTTCTGATAGCAACGCACATCCCCGGGAAATCCAACATCATAGTGGACAGATTGAGCAGAGCTATTCTCATGCCTCACGAGTGGTCTCTCAAACAATCGGTGACGGAAGAGATTTTTCAGAAGTGGGGCCTTCCTTGCTGCGACCTTTTCGCTAAACCTCAAAACAGCAAATGCCCAGACTTCTTCTCTCTCTTCCCCCTTCCAGGCCATCCCCCCAGAGACGCTCTAACCCAAGATTGGCCCCGGGGACTTCTTTATGCTTTTCCCCCTTTTCCGCTGATACCTCAGCTAATTCAGAAAGCAACCGCCTTGAGAGCCAAGTTGATTCTCATTGCCCCTTATTGGCCTCGACAGATATGGTTTCCGTTCCTACATCATTATCTCTTGGTACAGCCATGGCATCTGGACCCGGTTCCAGATCTTCTGACCCACCATTCGGGTCAGCTGCACCAATCCATACCTTCTCTCAACCTCACTGCTTGGTTGCTCCACTTCCATCCTTAGCCAGGCTTCCTATGATTTCTAATCCTGTCCGGGATATCATAGTAGCTTCCCTAAAATCTTCTACCAGAAAGATTTACACTAGTAAATGGCGACGTTTCTCTTTCTGGGCAAAAGCTAGGAACATAGACCCCTGTACTGCTCCAATTCATTCGGTATTGGACTTCCTAGCTGAGATTTTTCATTCAGGATCCTCTTCTTCCACAGTGAAAGTTCAACTGGCAGCCATTTCAAATTTTCATATAGGCCTTTTGGACCACAACATTATCACATAAACTTTGCAAGGCATTCCTTCGAGGTATCTTTTTACTGAAACCTCCGATTAGAGACCCCCCACCACAGTGGGATCTAAACTTAATTTTAACATCCTTGATTCTTCCCCCTTTCGAACCTGCAGCTGCCTGTTCTTTGAAATTGCTTTCTTGGAAGACACTTTTTCTAGTCGCCATTACTTCTGCCAGGAGAGTATCTGAGCTTCATGCTCTCTGCATTCGTCCTCCCTATTTAATATTCCACAAAGATAGGGTATCTCTAAGGACTAATCCGTCTTTCTTACCAAAAGTGGTATCGCAGACGAACCTAAATCAATCCATTGATCTTCCAGTGTTTTCCCCGAATTATTCTGATAGAGCGGAACAAAAGTTACATTGTCTTGATGTTCACCGCCAGCTCAGATATTATCTGGACAAGACTAAAATTTTTAGGAAATGTGATCAACTGTTTCTGTCCTATGCAGAGAGCAGGAAAGGCCTTCCAGTTTCCAAGGTAACCTTATCTAGATGGCTGTCTTCTGTGATCACTTACATTTATCAGCTAAGAGGCAAAGAGTTGATTTCTAAGCCAAAAGCCCATTCTACCAGAGCTCTAGCTACATCTACAGCTTTTCAAGCTAGACTTCCAATAGACACTATTTGTGCAGCAGCCACATGGGCCTGTCCTCATACCTTTGTTTCACATTACAAATTAGACTTGGCCTCCAGAGACGGAGCGAATTTTGGTTCCACCGTTCTCAAGAGTCTGTTCCATTGAGCCACCCAGGATAGAGGTGCTAGGGACGTGGTCCCATCCAGCAAGAATGAAGGCGAGATTGACAACTTAACATTTAGAAGTTATGTACCTACCATAACGTTCCATGTTAGTTGTCTTCTCTCGCCTTCTTTCTTGCGTCCCACCCTCCATCCCCCTAGCCTGGTCAGACCGGGAAGATTATGCATCTTTTATTAAGAGGTTATTCCCTTTTTCTAGCTGTTCAACTTCTAGTGTCACTAGATTATGTTGATCCTTTCTAGAGGGTTATGATGTTATTTAGTATTGTTATTTTTCTTCCTCATCTTCAGTTGGAAGAAAATATTACTATTCCTTTAGCTACCAAACAAGATCTGGGTAGTCTCTGCCTTGCATCATGGGATATAGGGTTGCCTCGAGCTGGTAAAATTAGCTCTCGAGCTTAGCAAGTGCCGAGTCAGAGCCAAGGATCGGCTCCGAACCCATCCAGCAAGAAAGAAGGCAAGAGAAGACAACTAACATGGAACGTTATGGTAGGTACATAACTTCTAAATATAGAACATAGGTAAAAGACAATGTCAGTTACAGTATATCCAGCATAATACACAAAACGGGTTTTATCATATATGCTGAGCATAGTAATATAACAAGAGATTAATAAAACACTCCAGGTAAAAGAAGATATAGAACATGGGTAAAAAGACAATGTCAGTTATACATTGGTAAGAGAAGAAAATATATCGAGTAAGATTCTACAGTTAAAAGTACCCTTTCATATGACCAAGCCTACAGGGGATCAGAGATCCAGCATGTGATCAGAGAGGAGTTTGGGAAGTTAATAGTAGTATGGGTAGGGTTATGCGATACACGGGCATAACCCAGGTACTAAGAAGGTGCAATTTGAGGGAGTTTTTGAATATGGATGTGGAGGGGGCAGTGGACACGGATAGGGGAAGAGAGTTCCAATTTTCTGGCAACTGTGTGGGAGTAGAGCACTTTTCCTGCATTATTGTTAGCCTTGTTGATGGAGAGGAGAGATTTTTCACTGGATCTTAGGTACCGGTCTGCAGTATAGACAGTAAGTAGGTTGGATAATGAGGGTTTTTTTCAGGATATTTGAGAATATTGTAGGCTGTGCCCAGCTGGTGATAGTTAAGTAGCTGTGGTAGCTCAAGCCATTTTAGTTCTTTTAGTGCAGCACAGTGATGGGTTCTATAGATTGAGTTAGTAGCAAACTTGGCTATTTTATTGTAGCATGATTCCAGTTTGTCTAGGTCACATTGTCTGATTTGGGTAAAGATTGGTGATGAGTATAATAGAGTTGAGAGGAGGTGGCTTTGTGCAAGAGTGATTCTTGCTTTTTGTGAGAGAAAGGACTTATGCCTGTATAGGGAGCCTAGCTTTTTGTGTACTAGTTTTATGGTATGGGAGATGTGAATATCAAGTGGAGATTATTGTCTCTTTCAATGCCCGGAAGTTTGGTGTGGTTAGATGGGGAGATGGTGGTGACGTCCTTAGATTTTATGGTAAAGGAGAGGGTTTTTGTTTTTTTTTTTTTTTTTTTTATATCTATTAGGGGTAAATAGTAGCAGTTTTGTCTTTTTGGGATTTAGAATTAGTTGGATACCGGATATCCATTTTTCTACTGAGTTAAAGGTATCTTGAGTGAATGTATGTAGGGTGGTGAGAGATGAGGCGGAGCAGATCAGGGTTGAATCATTCGAATATTGTATGAGTGTGGCATGTTGTGTAGAGCTATTGAAATTATTTGTGAAAATAGGGAACAATAGCGTGCCCAGTATAGAGCCCTGTGGGACTCCTATGGTGGTTGCAAGTTGTGTAGACAGAGTTCCTTTCCACTGGACTGATTGTTGCCCGTCAGATAGGTAGCTTCTGAATCAGGCTATAGTAGAGGAGGTGAGGGATAATGATGTTGGTGAGTCTAGTAGAATGGAGTGGGAGATCATATCAAATGCTTTTGGGAGGTCTAGGAAAATGGCTGATACGTATTTATCATTCCTGTGAAGGTTTATGTAATTAGTGAAGGATAGAAGGGCTGTGGTAGTGCTGTGATGTGGATGGAAACAGTGTTGTGTGGTAGATAGTAGATTGTGTGTGTTAAGAAATGTCATCACTTGCAAGTGGATGCATTTCTCAAGAATTTTGGATAAGGGGCAAAGGATGGCAATAGGTCAGTAGTTGGAGAATTCATAAAAATTACCTCCTTTATGGAGAGGAATGATGTGAGATACTTTCCAGAGTTTGGGTATGTAGGATTCTAGTATGGAGCGGTTGATAAGGATGGAGACAGGATATGATGGGGAGTCACTAGCCATTTTAGGTATGCAGCAAGTATGTTATCAGCTGCCAGTGTGGTTGGCTTTAATTTTAGGAGGAGTTTTTTGATAGTAGACTGTTTTTGGTTATTTGACTGGACAGGGCTAAGATGGATTTAGTAAAATGGTTATTAAATTGAGAAAGCTATGTCTAGGGTATTGTTAGTAGAGCTGGGTGCTGGAGTTGTGGTTTTGCCTGGCTTTAGTAGAGAGTTAATGGCATGCCAGAATTTTTGTGGATTATTTGAATATTTCCTTTGGACGCTAAGAAAATAGTTTTGTTTGTTTATTTTGGATTCAGCCTTGGCCTTGTTTCTAAGCTGTTGATAGTATTGCCTGGAGCTAGGGGTTTTGTCAGTTTTCCAGATTTTCCAGGCTTTATCTCTAGCTTTTAATAAGGCTCTGGTGTCCCTATTTAGCCAGGGTGCGTAGTTGGCTTTAACTCTGATCTTTCTGCTGGGAGCTAGACTGTTAAGGATGTTAGAGAAGGTAGTATTGAAGTAGTCTACTGCCTGGTCTAACCCAAGTGTCCGTAGTGGTTCCCAGTTGCAGTGGCTTAGGACAGTATTTAGGTATCATAGGGTAAGGTTACTGTCATCTTGTACAAATTTGTAGAGTACTGGTTTGGGGTGATTGGAGTGTTTGTGGAGTAGGAAGGTGGGGAGATTATCACTTAGGTCATCTGGGAGACAGCCTACTGTATAGTTTTGTTTGGGATAGTTGGTTAGTGTCCAGTCCAGTATGGATTCTCTTTGTTTTCTCATCTATTCTAGTTGGTTCTTCAATTAGTTGAGAGAACCCATATAGATTGATGTGTGTAGAGGGGCTGCTGGAGTTACAGGCTGCCCAGTCAGTGTTAAGGTCTCCTAGTAGGATGGTTTCCTGAGGTAGATTGTCCTTTGTCCAGTGTAGGATGTCTTCTATTAGGAGTGAGTTGTTGCCTGAAGGAATGTAGCATCATATTATATTGATAATCTTGGTGTTTCTTATGACTAGGACAGAAAATAGGATTTCAGCATTTTGAAAAGTGGGTGGTGTGGTGTGCAGGAGCTGGAGGTTAAGGATGTTTTTAAAGAGAATGGCTACTCCTCCTCCTTTCCTGTTTGTTCTATCAGATCTAAGTGTATTATACCCTGGGGGAGAAAGTCTTCATCTTGGATACTGGGTTTAAGCCAGGTCTATGTAATGGCAAGTATATCAGGGTTGTAGTGGGCTATGAGTGCATGTAGGTCTGTTAGCTTGTTGGTAATACTTCTTGTGTTGAGATTTAGGATTAGCAGATCAGATGTTTGTCTGGCTGAGAGGGGACCTGGATTTGGGTGAATGTCACCAGAGGTTAGCAGAGTTTGTAGGAGTGTCAGTATGTGTTTTTTAATATTAATTGTTTGTGAGCTTGGTCTATGAGAGTTTTTCTTAGTGTGGTGAGATGGTGTCATTTTTATTAGTGAGTAATATGTAGTTGTGAGATTTATGATTGTAGAGCAGATGTAGAAGTGTGAGTGGGTTTGAGAGGGTGGGCTAGTATGGGTAGTGTGATAGGAATAGTTGTGCCGCGGTAGATCTGTTTGTAAAAAAGTTAGGAAGGTTAGCGATAGTAGAGCTAGTGATAGGGATGTGAGTGTGGGTAACATGATACTACTTTGAGTGAGTAGTACAACTAGGATTCCTGGTTGGTTGTGTGTGAGGGTAGAGATGTGTTGTCTTGGGAATGTGTTGTTGGGAGTGGGATCAGTGTGGGATGTAATTGGATTTGAGGGTGGGGGGAGGTAGGATGAGTGGGTTGGGTTAGTTAGGGAATTAGGGGTTGGACTACTGGTCAGGGGATTAGGGGTTAGAATAAAAGTAGAAGTAGCGAGGGTGAGTGGAAATAGGGGGCAGGGAGGGGAGGGGAGTGGAGCAAGCCCGAGCGCAGCAGGCTAACATTGACTCTGTGTTTCTTTAGGCTTTGGCAAGTATGTAGTGTTAGCTTAAATGGTTATATGTTAAACTGAAATTTTAACTGTAATTTAAACTGTATGTTTGCACTAAGTTATAGACTATGTTATGGGCACAGCACAGTATAATTTTCTGACATTCTTAAAAGGATATAGAATTAAAGCTGGGGTTAGTTACAGATGAAACAGGAGAGGAAATAAAATGCTATTTTATAGATTTGAGTATTTCTCAAAAGAAAATTGACTTTAGTTTGGGGGGGCACTAACTGGAGAGCAATATACAGCTGTTTATTCCTGGTGATGTACTCATTAGTACAGAGGTTTGATTAAGGAACTATACAGCAGAAATGTACTAATACACTCACTAACATTTGTTTGTTAATGCAGGTAAGGTAGTTTACTGTCTAGACACTTGGAAGTTAAGCACCTGCATTAGTGTTTAGTCTCTTTAGTTGCAGGACAGGTGTCTGTAGGTGCCCAATGCTCAAGAGAAATTTTGAAATTTCAACTGCTTGATATGAGGGGAAGAGACCTGCTTGACCTGGAGGATGGTTTGGATTACTGAAAGAAAAATAGAAGAAAAACGTAAGAGCATTAGGTTAAGGCAGCACATACTGTGTGACCAGTCAGATTGGACTTTTGTTTAGCAGTAGTCAATAACAAAAACATCAGGTAATGGTTATTCCTGCTTCAGCATCTGATAACATATGGCAACATACAAAAATAAAATGTAAATATATAAAGCAGTTCTCTATTAAATTAAGCAAGATACACTTTCAGTATATTTAAAAACTAGTCAATGCAGTTAGACAGAGCAGTGAAATGCAACATGTCCTGACTTTGGCCTAGCACTCACGTGTGGGGTCATTTATTGCACTGTTGTGATTATTTTTTCTACTTATGTATCTCTGCTACCTTTAAACTAAAACAAAAAAGAAAAAAGAACAAAAAAATCTTGCTTTTTTTTCCCACTTTCTGAAATTTAAGAAAGTTCAGTTACAGATCTGCTGTTCTGAACTTGTTTGTAAGTTTCTTGGAGGCCATTGCTTGCTTGGACTAAAGGAAAGTCTCTGTGTTCACCAGTGGCAGTGGTTAACGCTGAACAGCCTGCCTGTCCCTGTAGGAGTGGTTACTGCCTAGAAGCTGTAGTTTTATTGGCCATTTTAGGTCAATTCTAAACTCCTTGATCTCTATCTCTTAAAACCCTGCAACCCTCTTTTAGCGCGGTCTTGCTCACAGAGCAGCGCCACTTAAACTATTCCCAGCTCCACAAAGTCTACTCTTCACTTTTTCCCTTAGAACTTTCTAAATCTCAAATTAAGCACTCTATTCTCATTCTAAAGCCCTGCACTTGCTCATATACATAATCTCATAGGCGTAAACAAACTAAAGCACTATATCCTCTTATACTCCTTCAAAGCACTTGCTCCCTATTGGTTCTTTCTGATCAGTCAATAAGTAGTTCCCTATATTATTCAGGCGTGTCCAAAGGTCAGTTTCGAGTTTACTCTCCAGTCCAGTTGGTGAATCTGGGAATCCTGAGGCAATGTTACAACTGCCTTATGTATACAGACCACCCTCTCCTCCTCCCAACAAGCTCAAATATATTTGAGAGATGCAACTATATAGCCAAACTGGAGGCTAAGCTCTCTCAACCCAGTACTGGCACAGCCTGTCAGGAGGAGAAGGTAACCACACACACCACAAATCCAGTCTCACATAGACCTATCACATCAGCAAACCAAGCACATAAACACACAAAAACATACTCGGAGGCTCTAAATAAAAATCTGCCTAAGCAACAGAGACCTCCAAAGCAGACATCCAAGCAGCACCTACCACGAAATAATATCCACGTAGCACATAGCTCACAGTCAGTGTGCCACACAGTCACAGCCCTTAAGGCTAAAGAACACACATAATACACTTGTAATAGGCGACTCCATTGTCAGACACACTGACGTCCCACTCACCAGGCTGAACAAGGAGAACGTCACTGTAAGCTGCCTGTCGGGTGCCAGGATCCGCCACATAACACAAGCACTCGGGTCACTCCAAAGCAAGTACAAGTATGACTCCGTCATTGTCCATGCTGGTGTGAATGACCTGAGACATACCTCCCTGGACTACATGAAAAAAGACGTACAGGAGCTCTTTGATCATGTAGCCCAGGCCGGTATAACCCTGACCTTGAGTAGCATCTTACCCTCACCAAGAATGCCACAGTATAAAGATAAAATGAACAATTTTAACAATTGGCTAAAGTACTGGTGTCATTCAAAGGGGATCCAGTGGGATGACGAGCTTGACAAGCCACATTGCTTCGCTAGGGACGGCTTGCACCTGTCACCCCTGGGTTTTCAAATACTGGCTAAGGCTCTTGCCTCCCCCATAGTGCCTTTTTTAGGCAAGGTTCAAAAGACAAACCCACCCCCATAGACAACACAAAGAAAAAAAAAACTAAGGGTAATGCTGCTCAACGCCAGAAGTCTAAACCTCAAGATGCACGCACTCGAGACTCTCCTCAGTATGGAGAATATCGATATCTGTGCAGTAACAGAAACCTGGTTCAAGGCTCCCAAGAGCACCCCAGCACTACCAGGCTATATTCATACCATGCTTTCCGGCCCCAAAATTCAGACCGAACTACAAAAGGAGGGGTAGTATCCATATTTATCAAAGATACCCACACCTCCAGGCTAGTGGCACTGCACAACGCTTTGGAGACCATCCATGTGCAACTAACAGTGGGCAAAACTGCCTTTCAGTTTGTAGCCTGCTACAGACCACCCTCCCAAACACAGGAACCTCATTCGGCTTTCCTGAGAACACTGGAGAATATGAAGGTCTCTCCAAACACTATTATATTGGGTGACTTCAACTACCCAAACATCGATTGGGAAAACTACTCAAGCCCAAACACCCTAGCCCAACGGTTCCTAGAATTTATAAACTCAAATGCTATGGAACAACTGGTCACCACTCCCACAAGAGGGGAAAACATACTGGATCTGGTCATCACCAACATGGGGTCTCTATGTTCCACACCAGAGGTATACCCCTCATTGGTAATATCAGACCATCAACAAATCTCACTGGACATTCATATTCCGTCCCCACCCCCAGCCAAGGAAACCACGGTGATGAACTACTCAAAAGCAAACTTCACACTTCTCAAAACTGAGGTGGAATCCTTCAAAGCCCCCAGGCCAGTGGACAATATGGCCCAAAATGCAGAATCCTTTACAAAAGCATTCTATGGACAACTACAGGAATGCATGGAGCATGCTATCCCAAATAAAACCAAGACTCACTCCTCCAAAGGCAGGAGACCTGTTTGGTGGACCCCGGCCATAAATAAGCTATACAACAGAAGAAGAAAACTACTACATGACAGAGCAAAATCCCAAAAAGGGAAGGCGTCACTGATCAGTACTAACAAGAAACTACAATCCCTCATAAAATCTTCTAAGGCCAGCTTTGAAAATTGCGCAAGACACTAAAGATAATCACAAGGCCTTCTTTAGTTATGTCAGAAACCTGGGAGGCAACTCCCAGATATGCTCTGAGTTAGTGCAAAATGGCAAAAAATTCACTGAACCCACAGACATTGCCAACATCCTGGCAGAAAGCTTCAGTGCAACCTCCCCCCCCCCAAAAGAGCAAATGTCTATCCCAACAGAGTGTAGTCTTCCTGAGATCACAGATGCACAGGTGAGAGCTGCCCTCTCCAAAGCTAAAACACAGCATCAATGGGACCAGACGGTGTCCCGGGCTGCGTCTTACATGAGCGCCAAGAAGAACTAAACCCTCATATAAAGTCACTGTTCAGTCTCAGCCTTACTACAGGATATGTTCCCAAGGAATGGTGTACAGCAACAGTGGTCCCACTCCACAAAGGTGATGCCACAACAGACCCCGGAAACTATCGCCCTATAAGCCTGACTAGCCTGGTCTGCAAAGCTATGGAACGAATCATCATGGAAATCATAAACAAAGACATTGGAAACCTCCAGACACTGGATCCTACCCAATTTGGCTTCGTTAAGGGCAGATCTTGCCTCTTGAAACCTGGTCAACTTCTTTGAAACAGTTACCAAAGTCATAGATGAAGGGAAGGTAGTCCACACAGCCTACCTGGACCTCGCAAAGGCCTTTGACACAATACCCCACTCGGGCATCATAAATAAGCTCACCAGCTTAAATATCAACCCTTATGTCACAAGATGGGTTGCAAACTGGCTCAGGGATAGAACCCACATGGTCAGAATAGCTGGTGCCATGTCAGACTCTAAACCAGTTACAAGTGGTGTCCCACAAGGCTCCGCCCTGGGACCTCTCTTGTTCGGTATATATTTCTCCGAGGCACAGGCTAACACGAGTGGACTATGACTGACCAAGTTCGCAGATGACTGCAAACTGGGTGCTATAATTGACTCTCCGACTGACACAAGCTTTGGTAATTAAATATACTAACTCCAAGGCCACACACACTAACTCAGATTAAGGAAAATATTTTCCTAAAAGTAATAAAATTGGCCTAAAAGTAACGCTTGAGTATTTGAAGGGTTAATACTTGTACTACTGTAAAGTGACATGCAAAAATTCATGATGCAGCTATATCTTGATCTTTGCACCTAAAAGCATGATGACGTTTATAATCAGTTGTCCAAATCTATTGTCCCAGAAATGTTACAACAAAGTCTTGCAATATTTTAGAGAGAAAACTCTGTTGACAGGAACTACCAGTAGCCTGCATGGACATCAGAATGTGACAAGTTGTATTGTATTCAATTTTTGTAAGGGGTGTAAGATTTTTTTTTCTGGTATAATTTCTCCAAGTGTTATGGGTTTTTGGATTTCTAATACCATGACTGGAATAGACCCCATTCCTTAAGTCAGGAGTATGATTAGAATCCATGAAGTTAAAGTTCTTTCAGTCCTTGATGTTGGCCAGAATTACCTCCTTCTGCAGTTAATGTGAGGTTACATGTATTTGGGTCACATTTTAAGTAGAATTGTAAATTCCTTATTTGTCCTGTTGCTCTTCTCTTGTAATTGTTGGTATCCTTCTACATTGCTCTTACTTTCTGCTTGCCACTCCTGGTATGATTTTGTGCCCCTCTGTGCATAAAACACTGTAATTTCTGGGCATAATGATCACAGTGTGTGGGAATGCAAATCTTTAATAATAGCAATATATTAGAAGCAAGCATTTTATACATTTACCCTGTAATGGCAGGGGTAAAATTGATTGGCCAACCTCATTTAGTTTAGATGCATGCATATTCTTCGGGGCAGAATAATCATACCTCTTAGTATAAGAAATCTGGACAAACCCAACAGTAATAGGGTACAAAGGCTGGAAAATAGGGACAGTGTTTAAATATTGCACTTATAAACTTAGAATATTGTTAAAATAACAGGTTTTGAATTGGTGTGCATTTTCTGAAGAGTATGAAGTCTTAATCTTAGTTGTCTTTTGCTTTTTAGTGACTTCGGTCCTCAATGATTTACCCGAGAACCACAAATTTTATGAGAAATAGACCAAAAATTTGAGGAAAAAATCTGGACATTCTGTAAAAGTCCAGACAGTTGAGAGGCATGAGACTGATTAAAGTGCATATGTATAATTTTCTGAAAGATTATATTGTACCTGTCAGTGAGCAATAACTCTATATGTAGAAGTGCAGACATTTCATTGTTAGTTTTCCCATGTCACACTATATTGTTGCGTTGACTTGACCAGAAGTAAAACATGTATATTGCTCCAGAACAGTGATGATCTGTGCCAGTGGATAGATACTACCACCAAAATTCCTTGTACTGACAGTCAAAATATGACCAAGACGAGTTTAGTGTTGAAATCTGTTTGAAGTCCTTAAGGGAAAAATGCCATGATGCATTGTGTGCCTGGGTTTCCAGTTATAAACTTCGTGGATGTTTTGCTCAGGAAAGTGGTTAACATACAACAACTTTTTCATATGTACTATATACTTCTACAGACATTTCACAGCCGCAGTCAGCCAAGTTTAGTTAAACTCTGCTTTGATTAAGGGTGGTTGTGTGACTGTATTTAGCACTTTAGAATGCAATACATGTCTGAAATATATTTTATTGGCATGGGAGTACATCAGTGTCAAAATGCATATGTATTTCTCCAGAACAGTGATTTTTTTTTCTGTTTGCTGAAAGATGCTTCCAATAAAAATCTTTGTTCTGACTTCGGAAGTATGGCTGAACTAAAGTAGTATATATGTCTGTAGATCCACAATGTTTAAATGCCTGTGCTGGGTGCAGTATGTACCAGAATTTCTAAGTGCATGTAATACCCTGAAAGGTTTGGTAAACTGCTGAGGGGTGATTGAGATATATAGAAGTATGGCTGCCTCATATCGGTAGGTAATGAATATAAACTTTTCTAGACATTCCACAGTGTGGGCAGCTAATGGTATGCTAGTTTTTTTTCTCTTGGTGTGGAATGTAACATTTGTGGGTAATATTTTTAAATTGAGTTGGCATTACATCAGAAATAAATATAGCCTAAATATTGACTTTTTCTGTCACTGGAGTTGTGTGTGCTATTATGTATGTCCACTCACCCAGATGTAATGCAGTGATATAAACTGCATGAAGATAAAAGTGCTGTGTAGCTTTATAACCAAGATCACCAGCTACAAATTCATGAAAAGATGTTAAAAAAAAAAAAAAAAAGTCATATGATTTCAGATGTATAGTTCTATACTGGTAGAAATCGCTCAGTGGCCTATGTAGTCATTAGGTTGTTTTCAGACATACTTCTGTACTGGTAGAAACCACTCATTTGGCTATCCAGTCACTAGGCTTTTTTCAGATATACAGTTTTATTCTGGTAGAAACCACTCACTGGCCTACGCAGTCATTTTAGGCTGTTTTCAGATGTATAGTTCTATACCTGTAAAAACCTCTCACTGGCCTCTGCATTCACTAGGCTGTTTTCAGATGTAAAGAT
Source organism: Protopterus annectens (assembly GCF_019279795.1). Lineage (NCBI taxonomy): Eukaryota > Metazoa > Chordata > Ceratodontiformes > Protopteridae > Protopterus > Protopterus annectens. Next base: position 917,805,478 of record NC_056737.1, read on the forward strand.
GTTCTTTGTGTTTCACTGTTGCAGTCCTAACTTGTGGGATTTCCCACTGTGGAAGCCCTTAGCAAGCCCGACTACCACAGAAAAATGTTCCTCCTCCAGGAGCAGGTGGATGCCCTATCTGACATCAGCACACTTGGGCATAAGGGGAGATGGACGGTGCCATGGGACCTCTGTTCTTTGTTGCCATCAGAATTCAAAGTAGAGTACCAGTCAGTGCATGAGTTAGTCTGCACGAGAGAAAGAAGACTCTGAAAAGCTAAGTACCCTGTTGGGGGACCCTTTTATGTATTATCTTTTGACTAATTTTGGACAAAATTAATAGTCGCTGGTGTGGCAAACAGATTCTACAGTGGGACTTCATCTCCTTTTGTGTGACTTGCTTGGACCTGGAACACAATGTTCTCACGTTATTTTTGTGCCCAATTTAACAGGACCATTAGGCACAGGGCTGAGATCTTAGGTAGACACCTTAGTGAGTCATCAGACCATTTTTGTCCTATGGCGTCCATCAGTCAATCCAAAGTGGATGTCCCTAAGTGAAAAAGAGAGAAGGATAAACATCCCAGGCTTACGTCCTATTATGGACACCCGCTCGCAGTTGGCCAGTCCTCTTGTATTCGCTGAAGAAGGAGAGGCACTTTCGCAGCCCTCTTCTGCAACAGAGGTGGTGACGCAGGCCCCTGTTAAGACCCGTTTGGAGTCCAATATGCCTTCTGGTCCTTCGACATCTTTTCAAGCCTTAGGACTCTGCTTGTCAGTTGGGTCTGGAATTGCTTTGCAGGCTTCAGCTTTCACCGACCACACTAAGAACGACAATGGCTTTTCGTTTCACCAGAACATTGCAGCAACTTGTCTTCCTCGGGAGTTGGGCACCCGTTCATTTTCCTTAGCCACAGTGTTCCAGACCCTGGACATCAGGATCCCTCGGGGGGGCTCCTACCTTTAAATGCAAGAAAAGTACTGAGGTCATAGCACTGGCCGAGACTACTTTTACCCAAGTGTAGTGACATCAAATAGGACATCCACTAGGTCCTGGAGGGGGGAAATTTTTCTCTGGTAATTGGGCCAGCTAATGACTTCTGCAATGGGAAATCTCACAGGTTAGGACTGAAACAGTGAATATATTCAAACATTTAAATTTATGGTAAGTATACACAACTGTACTTCAGTGTTGGCTTATGCAGTCAGTAGGCTAAGAGTTATCCTTTTGATTTACAATAAACCCATTAATGTATTGTGTTGCGAGCTACAGATTCAGTAAACATTACATTCTTATCTTTAGTGTTTTTATGACATCAGAAATAAAAATAATCTTATTCAAGAAAATGTCTCTTTGTCTTTAAAACTATTAACTCTTACATCGTGCTGCACAATCTAAGTATCCAGGTGCCTTGTTCTGAAAATTTGGCAATAAAATCTGAAAACAATGTAGAGATCTTTGTTTTGGTAGATGGGGAAAAATATCAGAATGGCCACTAGAAACTGATAAAATTCTGCCTTTCCAAAACTTTCAGGTTAACATAAAACTGTATCTTACATTCGTTTTCAGATCATTAATAATAAGAGCTGTTGAAAACATAATGTAATGCTTCAGGTTTGAAAGTTACTTTGTATTCCTGTATAAAAGTTGCAAATGTTGAGACATAAAATAAAATTAAAATAATCAAATTCAAAATGTAGTAACTCTAAAGTTAGGTGTACAATGTAAGCATATTTATAAGTGACCCACTATAATTATTTGTAAATTTTGTGAAAATATGTTAAAATATTTTGGAGTTAAAGTATATATATATATATATATATATATATATATATATATATATATATATATTAACCATACTTGCAAAAATGTCAGTAATAGAACCACAGCTTTCTTGAAAATAATACAGAAGTAGTAAACAATTTTTGTCTAGCAGTTATCACAGGAAATTAAAGCTCTGAGCTGTTAATAAGCTAATTCCTTTGTCCAGGTTACAGGATATGGTTCCTTCCACCTCTGTGTACCTTATGTGTAATTCTGTGTGTCACACACAAAACAGTGCTCCTGGGTCACTCTTGAAATGAGACTTGTATCCAGTAAACATATCCTAGTTATCTAAATAAAATAAAAATAAAAAAGTGTTATGATTAACTTGAAAGCAACAGAATCTAGTTTTAGACAAAGTACTGAAGGAAGTATCGTGAAATTTCATGAAAAGCCAGAGTATTGTCCACATAGGAAGCTGACAAGGATAGAAAGGCCACTGACATCAAGAAACTGTTAATTCATTCTTTTTTTTTTTTTAACTGTTTGTTGATGTACGAATCATTCTGTAGGGAGGAAAATGCACTCTAGGAAAAGGAAACTTTGTAGTTGTGACATAGTTCTTATTTAACAGGACCCTTATAATCCTCACTCCTTAAAAAGGCATGCTTGAAACTTACCATCCCATCTCCGTCCTTGTTTCTATAATAAGATTATAGAAAAGATCACAGAAGGAAGAGGTATTTGTGTCTTTATTTTGAAGATATTCCGCTGTTCCTCTACATCACATAGGTGTCTGTGCCTGAGTTTGGAAACTTGCCTGGATTCCATCTTTTGAGTGTCTGGCTCACAGTCAGCTGAAGATTAACCCAACAAAAATGAGACTTCAGTGTAGGCTGCTTTCTGTCGGTCACATCTAGGTTCATAGGTGGAAATTAAACTAGCACCCATAGGGCTGTTTAAAGCCTAGCCATACATCCTAAATGTATCTGACAAGTTTAAGGACCTTAAGATTATTCTAAGGGGGTATATGCACACTAGGGCTTGGGTGGTCAAATATTTGCTTCTGTCCATTATGACATAGGTGCTAGACCAGGGGTGAATTTTCAGTTCCTCATTGACTGGTTTAAGTAATGCTTGAATTTGGTGAGGTAAGAATTCTGCTTCACATGGATGTTGTAGTCTCTGAGACATATACCTGTCCCTCCAACATGGCCTATTTATGTCGCAAGCAAGGTTCAAGTCTCTTGATTGGGTTTTATTTGTGGATATGCAAAAGGTCCATCAGAGTGGGCTCCAAGGAGGCTTTGTATGATAAGCATTGATTGTCCCTCAACATTATATAGAAGACAGAGTGTAGGGATAAGGCTTTGCATCAATCTGCATAGGATATGTTTACTCTCTCTATCCTTTTTGTAAGGACATATGTGGACATTCTAGTTGCAGGTGCCTGGACAGGTGCATACTGAAAGGGGCATTGTATTCAATGATTGGTCTGATAAGGGCTGAATGTACTGGAGCAGTAACTTCCTTGGACCTAGATGTCATACCCTTGCTTATAAGTTGCACATCATGAAATTATTTTCATTGCTACTACAGCCGTATGATGGTTAAAGGCCAGTTGTACTGTTGACATGTTCCCAAATTCTTGACTACTGGGTCTACTGTTAAGGGTGTGTTATCAATGAGGTAGATTCCAGTAGTAACTGACATTCCAAAGGATACTGAGTTTTAGACTGTGGCTCTGGCACCTATTTGTATCAGCCCATCTTGTATGTTAAGTGTCCTAGGGGGATTTCTATCACTGCACTTAGTTTTCAGTCATCTGCAAGCTTGGTCAGCCAGAGGCCCTTAACGTTAGCTTTGACTTCAGAGAAGTAGATGTCATAAATGCCAGCACAGAGCCATGAGGGACTCTAGTAGTGACTGGCTTCTTTATGGAGGTGACTACCCCTGTCGTAACTTCACGGGTCCTATCTAAAGCTACCCCCAGTGGTTGACAGAGGTGTTTATACCTAATTCCATGAGTTTGTCTACAGTGCCCATGGGGGGTATTGTTTCAAATTCTTTGGCTATGTCAAAGTGGGCAGTATGTACCGTTTTCCCCTTATCTGTTTTACTGACCTTCTGAAAGAAGTTCAGCAGGTTGAGTTGGCATGATCTGCCCTTGATGAAACCAAACTGGATTGGATCCAGTGTCTGAAGATTAGTAATCTTTTCCATGCATTTTCATATGAGACTTCAAACTTATGGGTCTGTAGACAAACCTCCCTTGTGTAGAGGGATGATCATTGCAGTTCTTCATTTGCATGGGACCAAGTCTGTCTGGAGGATACAGTTAAACAGTGACTCTAGTCGCCTGATAGGTCATGTTTCATGCTATGTTGGTGGCATCCTGGGAAATTATCTGGGCCCATCAATGCAGTGTTCTTGCCTTGGATAACACATCAACGAACTGCTCCCTCATGTTAGTTGGGAGGGTTATGTTTGATAGTTTTTTTCCCCGATAGGTGGTTGGGAGAGAGAGAGAGAACCGGAGGTGAATTCGTTGCCCTGTAGATTAGCTATATCTTTCCACTCAGTGTAGGTGGATCCATTTACAAATAGCTCTGCACCATGCAGTGTACTGCTTTTGAGGTTGTAGACATAGCTAAAGAAAGCCTTATGGTTGTCCTTGCTCTGGGAGGCAATTTATATCTCAAATTTGGCTTTCATAGACTTGATTTGTCCTCTGAGTCGTGTGTTGAGATTGAGAATTTGTTTTAATCCTGCAGGGTGTTGAACTTATTTTTGCCATGACTTGTTTTCCTTTTGTTTTACAATATAGTGACATTAGGATCATATCAGTATGATTTGTTTTTTTTTTTTTTTTGTTCTGTGCATATTCCTGGTAGGCACAGCTGTTTCTGATCATTTATTAACTATAATTGAACAGAGTCTCTTTGAACATGTCCACATAGGCAGTGTTCTCAGGATATTTTTTTTTTTGGGGGGGGGGGGCTTTAAATTTTATCAGGTTACCACTTAGTAGTAAGAAGTTTGCCTTAGAATAAGTTCCAGGATTAGCAGGGGTCCCAGATTTTGTTTTTATGTCAAAGGAGACAGCTTAATGGTCCAGCCTTACCAGGGATAACATTACACTAGAGTGGGTGCAGTGTTTTTCCATGTTGGTGAGAACTAGCTCCATTAGTTTCTCTCCCCTAGTGGGTGTTTGGACTATCTGGTCAAGGGTTATGTTGCTGACAAATTTCAGGAATCTCTGGACCTGCAAGCTTGTGGTCCAGTCTAATTACCAGTTAGTGAGGTAGTTAAAGTTGCCTATGAGCATGGTCTTTGGTTGAATGGTGAGTGTCTCCAGTAAATTTTAAGTATGTGTTGTGCATTTCCTAGGTCATAAAGGAGGACCTGTAGTTTGCAAGGATATGATATGGGACTTTGCCTACAGTAATTTGGGCAAAGAGAAGCTCAAGCACATTGTCCAGTCTTGAGGTAAGTTTGTTTTTGATGTAAACCAAGACTTTTTGTCCCTTTGTGTACGGTAGCTGGCCTAAATGTGTAGCCCTGCACTGCTGGGGTGCTGTCTGCAACTTTAAACAATGTTTTGGTAACTGAAGAAATGTCTGCATTCTTGAGGGACTGGCGTTTTCTTTAGACTTCTGGCATTGAACAGTAATAACTTTAGATTTTCTAGGGTTTGTTTTTGTTTTGTTAGAAGGTTTTTCAGTTTGGCATTACCTAAAAAATAGACACAATGGGGGAGGTGAAGGTTTTAGCAGATGTTCCAAAGCTTAGAGGGTACTGGTACAAACCATCCCTGGCCAAGCAGTGTGGCATTTCGGCCATATCCTCCCATGCTGAACAGATATTGTATACCCTTGGAGTGACACCAAAAATTAAGCCAATTATTAAACTCAAGCTTCTGTTAATATTGTGGCATTATCCTTGGAGAAGGTAGAATGCTGATCAATGCTAGTCTCTTACTGGTCTGGAAGACTTAACCTGAGAGTTCCATCAAGTTTGTCATCATATAGGCCAGACGCATATTTCTCTGATAATTTACACCCACATGGACTATGAGTCGTACTGGTCCAGTGATCTGAGTTCATATATGATCTGGTAGATCGTGGCCCATGATAGGCATCTGACTCTGACTTTCTCCTAACTCAGCATGGTGAGGAGAACATCTGTGTGTTTCACAATGCAGTTTTCTATTACCAAAATATTGGGTTGTGTGTTGTGCTGCCTTATGGGCATAAAAGTTGAGGCTAAATGAGTTGTGGTTGGATGTGCTGTGGTGGTGGAGTTCTTTTGGGGCTGCTGAGGATATTTGTTGCAGGTACAATTTCAAGGGGTATTTTTTGTTCAGGAAGATTATGTTTAAGAGCCTTGGCATATGTAGGTCTGTGTTTGATCCTTCTTGCATATGGTGGGTGTAGTGTATGCTTTAATGACAACCTGACTGGTGCAATGAGGGCTTTGCTTCCAATAACATTGACATTGTGTAATTACATTTCTCACACACATTCTCAGTTTTAGGGTTTGTTTGTTGTCAGCAAATATGAGGCAATTGCTACATTTTCTTGGGATGGCCACATCCATTAAAGCTGGCTGCAGAGATAGCAGGAAAGTCAATATCCATAGTTACAGGCACCTTTTACTTGATCAGAAGGTTGCTGAAGGATTATAGAGTAAAAACAGGAGCATCTTATGCAAAAGTTGAGGGGCAATCCATGTCACCACGCATGCTAGTTTCCGTTTGCTCATTTGAAGCTAGAGAAGTTTAAAGGGTAGTTTTACAGAGAAAAGGTCAGTTCTAAGTGTCTGCCACTATGCAGGGCACTTCTAGAACCTGCTGTATGATGAGCAGCATCGAGCAAACAGGTTAGCTTTATATTGGCAGAGAAAATGGAGTAAACACAGAAAATAGGCTTTTGATCAATTAGAGGGTTGCATTTGAACTTTCTCTGTGATTCCCAGGTGAGAGCATACCACTCTGCCCCCCCCAACAATGCCACTAGAGTAAAGTTCTGGGTCTCATTAATGTAAAACCACAGAGGCAAACCCCACAGGTGAGAGGACTAAGCTACAAAGAACTAAATAAACCAGACAACACACTAATAAAAATTGCTGAACATTGCAGGAGTAGGTCAGTGAAATGCAAGGGCACTTTGTAATGAAGAAGTGCAATAAATAGAATGCATAATACAACAATACGGAAGCAGCACAGTCCGAATAAGTAAGTACAAACATGACCAGAAGTAATTAGCATGTGCTTGGATTGCACTGGATTCAAGCCAAACTCTCTGGAAACAGCAGTTATGTCACCAAATGTTTGTGATCTCTGTGGAAAGGACTTCACTTTTTCTTCTTCAGTCAGTATGGTGGTTGACTGGAATTTTCTCAGATCCATGGTTTAGTCTGATACCAAAGGGCCACTCATTTCTTACTCATGAATTTAGCCCAGATGAGGCACATTATTCCAAGTTTGAATTTAATGATAGTGAGTCTTGCATGGGTAACGTCCATGAACAACTGCAGAGTTCTCCAGTTTCTCCTCACAGATGAGGACCTGGTGAATCTGCAGCAGGAGCAAAACTTAGCAGCTAGAGTACTTAGGCGAAGAACAAGTGCCTGTCATAAAACTTTTGTTCTGCACAATCTGCACTGTATACCATTGCTGCCAGCTGTGTCTAAAATTCTAACTTTTACCTACTGTGCCTTCATGATCTGGGTCCCATAGCTCTCAACCAGTCAGAGACAAATCCAGAAATGATCAGGGAGAATCAAGGGCATTTTTAATGTATTAGTACTATTAATTTTAGATCAACACGAAAATGCAAGTCCACTGTTTGGCACAATAAAGGTTGTCCTCCAATACCACAGTACTATAGAAAGGCGAACTCTTACAAAGTAGAACCAAAGCTCTTTATTTCTACATAAAACACACAGATTGAGCGCGCTTTCGTCTCATATCGCGAGACTTCATCAGAATCTAAAATTACAAGCATATCACATTCTTTAAATATGCTCCCAAAGAATTCAATGATTCGATTAATAACATTCAAATCAATTATGTTGTTAATCCAATCCAAATCAATTTATGTATATAAATATATATATATCTCACATTAAAAAAACATTGTTAAAATACCATTGTTGAAGTTCATATAGCCCTGTCGGCATAATAAAAGCATATTATGTATATATACACAAAACTCTAATAAATATCTGAATAAATAAATAAATAAATTTAATTAATTTTAGATATTGACAGAATATGAGAATATGAATTAACATACATTTTCTGAAGTAAAATAAGTCTATAATTCTTCATTATTGTCCTTGTTTGTTAAATGTAATTCACTACCTCCTCGACAAGAGCCCCTAGTTTTAGCAGAGATTAAGAGAGACAGACCTAAAATTTGAGTTTGTGAAGGGGCTGCTGATGAGGGGCTACTGGCTGTTATAAGTTCCCAGCACAAAACATTAGGTAGGTTTTCTGCATTCAACCAGCCCTTTGGAATCACCTGTTTTTCCTGATTTCAGGCATTTGATTCCAAGTCTTCCTCCAGGAGAGTCTGTCTGAATCCTATTACAATGGCATATCCTCTTAATTTTAAGTTAGTGACTATGTACTCCTGTTCTAATTCTGTTTTTCTTGTGAATATATTTTCTTGTGTTTATTTGTCTGACTAAATAAAGCATAAAAAACAAAATGACATAATATAAAAGTAACTTTCACTTTACTTTGAATCGATTCAGATTCTTCCATGTTGCAGTAATATATTTCAAGAATGCCTATGTTTTTCATTAAATGTGGACTGTATTGACTTTACTTTCTTGAATAACTTTAGACTTGGAACACAGAAGTCCTCCTCTAGTTCTGATGTCATACATAGTATTTTAGCACCTTATGGTTATCATTGTTTTGGCATTTATTTGTTTGGAATAAATGAGACAAAAGTAAGTTCAGTTTGGTCTTGGCCTGATATAACTGAACCAACTTGAGCAGTAAGAGAATGCTGCTTTCCCACAGCAACCACAAGTAAGGATTTCACAGGTAATAAATTTTGACCTGTTTTTAAAAACTGTCTTACCTCGTATATAGTTGTTATATGATGATTTCAGGTTCCTACTGAAATTCAAGTAATGGGAATGTACACAGTCTGAGGTTGCATCTCAGTGCCATCTGTATCCTGTGGTACAGTACCTTGAACTCACTATAGATAGATAACTGGGATGAGGCAGCGCATTCCCCCTACAATGGTGGAGTCCCATCAATAATACTTAAAAGTTGTAACAGCCCGTTTCAGAATTGTTGTTTTTCTTTTGGAGTAGCAGTTCATGATTCATAGTATTGGAACTCACAATGTATGATATCACACTTCTGATACGCCCACTGCATTTTCTTTACCACTTTATCCTTAGTGTTTAATGCATAGCCTTCATTCATTCATTTTCTGATACCTACATTATCCTATTCAAGGTTGCAGGTGAGCAACCAGTGGGTGCAAGGGAGAGAATTTATTCTAGATGGGGCACCAGTGTGCCAAAGGGCAAACAAGTTAACACATGCTGAAAACTAATATGTACACCACACACAGTCTCTGGGAAGTTTGGAAGTTCACTAGTTTATTTTACCTACATATGTTTGGACTGTGAGCAGAAACCAGATCATCTGCTGAAAATCCGCACACATACGCAGGGAGAACATCTAGACTGCACAAAAGGCAAGTAAGGCCAAGAAATGAAACAGAAGTAAGCCCTGTAAAGCAGCTACACTAACTACTCTGTCACTATGTTGCTGTACATCATAAATACAAGTTTTATAAATGACTGGCTTTTTTAATGCATCTCTTCTTTAGAGTAGTGTGCAAGAGTAACTGTAGTTCTGTATTGTGCCTTACAATGGCTGCTAGTGCCTGCAGTTTCATTTGTAGTTAGAAGTCATGCAGTCCAAGAGACTGTTTTATATACACCCTTTATATCATTTAAGTTGTATATGTTATAATTCATTCAATGCTGTTATCAGTTGCACAAATGAAGTTGCTGTACACTGAACAGCCATGATATATATAAAGCAATTTAACATTGTATATGTTTTTTAAAAAACTTTTTAGTTTGTCTAATATTTTATTTGTTTATTTGCGCTTTATTTACTGTCAGATAAGAGGTGCAGTAACATATATATATATATATACAATATGTTTGCTTGAAACATGTTTTTTAAAAGTCAAGCATTTATTCTGTTTTAATTAATCAATTAGTAGATTTTCCCGCGCTTTAGCGGATGTATATAAACCTAACAGTTTGACTTGATAAATTATCTGATGAAGCGTGGATGGACCACGCGAAAGCGCTCATCTTTTATTTCTATTAAAAGTTTTTGTACTTTCCAGAGTTGCCACTGTGTTTCGTTCAGCTATTCGCATCTTGTTTGGATTATTGCTCGCTCCTCCGTGTTTTGATACTCCACTACGTTTTTACATTGCCTTGTGTTTTTTTGGTGCAGTATCATTAAGCAGGAACGCTGACTTTCTCATACGCTTTTGTCACTACTTTTTGGCCAGCACTTCCAGCACACTATGGAGCCTATCATCAGTTTGGATCCGGAGCCGAGGGACACATCTTCGTTGTGGGATGGACTTATACACATTCACAGCAACCCTTTATTGTCTCTGGACTTCACAGGAGAGGCTGGGCTCACCAGTCTCAATACGAATGGTGAGAATCTAACAGAATTTCATTCTTTATTAAAGACCTTAGAAGATAATTTATATCAACTTCAGAGGTACGCCTGGCAAAGGCTACATCTAGAAGCGTGTATTCACTTTAAGGTAGTCCCCAGGGGCATGCGGGTGTTCTGTATGCCCACTTACGGGGATTCACATCCTGAGCTTCTTAAACGGTGGCAAGATTTAAATATAGAGTTGAGGTTTAACTATGCTAAATTAATGCTTGACTATTTTTTACCACTGGAAACTGAATTAAGAAACAGGACTGACCTTATGTATAAACAACTATTGGAACGGTTTACTTCAGAGTACTGCATTGATAAAATCAATCATACATTCTCACAAATAAATCTATTCAGTGATAGACTGAGAGTCACCAAACAAAAGAAGTTGCTACGTGACTACCACGATTTTCAAAAAGGCCAAGTATTTGTTTGGCCGAGATATCAAGCCTCCCAAACCACGAATTCATTGCCACAGCCAGAAACGGCCTCTGTTTCTAAATCTAAAAGACCTGCTGATACTAATAATGTTATACCATCTTTACCTCAGGTGCCTACATCTATGATGAACAGAGAAATGGGTGCGGCAACCTTACCTGAGACTAGTCACATTGAAACTCACATCATTGACACACCCCCTCCCAACCAGGAAGCTCTTTTTCATCAAGGACTCTCTGCCACTACGGGAGCTATTCCTAAGAATACCTTGAGTGCTTTGCCTTCCTCGGCAACTTTTTTACCGTATCAGAAATGGTTTACACCACATCCCGTAAGGGGGCGATCTCACAGCAGGGATTCCCGCAAGAGGAAGTACTCAGCGGAACTACCCGGTTACAACAGAAGGAAAAAGAACTGACTTCTGATTTACTGTTTAATCTTTCTAGCCTTGTTTTGGATGACTCAAGCGTTCATGTTTTAAACAGAGGCCTCAGCTTTATTCCGGCCACTCCGGCAACATTGACTGATACGCTACTCGACCTCAGGTTGTTTTGTAGAAGGTTGTGTTTAAAATTGCTGTTTAACAATAATACTGTTTATGATCAGGGGAATATACCCTATAGGACAAAAAGTACATTCATTCCTATCATGCCTCCACACATTGAATGCTTTCTTAAGGCTTGTGAAAGTCAGTATTATTTGATGTTTAGTAAAGCAAATAAAAAAGGTAGATTTTACAATCTAACACCAGCAGAGACTCGTTCCCTTAGTGAACTTAAACAGAACACTCATATTGTTATAAAACCAGCCGTTAAAGGAGGGGGAGTAGTGGTTTTAGATAGGCAGGAATATACTACAAGTATGCTCAATATGTTATCGGGAGTTGATACATACACTCCCATAACATCTAGAGAAGTAACACAAATTGTGAAAACTGTTAAAGATGTTCTGTATGACCTCCTCATGTGTCGCCAGATTAGCCAGGAGACTTTTGAGTTCTTGTGTATAGAACATCCCACCATACCAGTGATCAAAGGGATACCCAAGGTGCACAAGGGTATGTATCCAGTTCCCCTTAGACCTATTGTATCAGGGGAAAACTGGATTACAGCACATGTCTCTAAATTAATAGAAGATATTTTGAGACCTATAGTAAATCAGTTTTCCATTATACTAAAAGACACTTATGACCTACTCAGTGATATCAAAGATTTAACACTAGACAGTCATCATTCATATTTGTTTATAACATTGGATGTTAAGGACTTATTTACTTCGATACCGAATTATACTGGAATGGAATATATAAAAGAACTACTATCTAAAGAAACCAGCTTTTCTAGTGATAGAATCATACTGATAGGTCAACTTTTAGAACTGGTACTATTCAATAATGCATTTATGTTTGGCGGTTCTTGTTATTTGCAAAAGTGGGGGGTGGCCATGGGCACCCCTGCAAAACACCTATGCCAACTTGGTAGTCCTGTGGTGGGAGAAGTTACATCTTTTTACACATGAGAACTTTAAGTTTATTAAATTCTATAGGCGTTTTGTGGACGACATCATAATAATTTGGGAAGGTTCATTGGAACTGTTTGAATCATTTTTGCAATACCTGAGTACCACCACCACGTTTCTACGTTTTACTCAAGAAACTTCCAACACAGAAATAAGTTTTCTTGATGTTACTCTTAGATTTACCCCTGAGGGTACTATAGATTCAACCCTATACAGGAAGCCCACATGGAAAAATTCCATACTATGCTTTGATAGTATGCATCCCAGGCATATCTTTCAAGGCATAGTGAAAAGTCAGTTCGTAAGGATTCATAGATTATGTAGCAGAATAGAAGATCTAAACACAGAAGCACATTCTCTGGAGAAATTATTTATTAATAGAGGATATAATCCTTCCATGGTCAGGAATATTAAAACTGGGATATTGGGCGACATTATACCCACAGCGCAGGAGAATAAAGATTTGAAATACATGAAATACCATTTTAATCACTATAAGGGAGTAGATGCCATAGATAACCATATCAATTATATCATCACATACACCAGTGACATAAAAAACATACAGCAGGTTATTTATAATAACTGGCACATTTTAACTATAGATTCTCACACTAGAGACGTTGTGAGTAAACAACCCAGGTTTCTATATAAGAATAGCAGAAACCTCAAAAGAATCTTATGTGGTGACCTCCACATTAAGATAGATGAGGGTAGTAACTTAATTAATAGCATTCAAACTAAGAACTTTGGCACATATCCTTGTTACAATTGCAATAGATGCAAACACATAACCAAAATACAACAATTTAAGCACCCCAACACTGATTATGTTTTTAGACCTTACTTCCGTGCCAACTGCAACACTCGCAATTTGATCTATCTTGCCACCTGCATCAAATGCGAGGCTTTTTATGTAGGATTAACCAAGAGAAAATTACAGGAACGTATTTATAATCATTTATATGATATACGTAAAGCTGTAGAAACCAATGCCTTGGCAAAGCACATCATGGAGTTTCCAACTCACTCATTCTGCTTTAGAGTCCTACAAGAAGTAAAACAAGATCAGAGAGGGGGAGATAAGGAGAATTATTTGGCACTCATGGAACTTAACTGGATATTAAGACTGGGTGCACATATAGAGCCAGGAATCAACGCCCATCTTTCTATTAAACCAGCATTAATATCCAAGAAGTAAGCACATGGTCTTTATGCACATGATTTAATACACTATGTTGCATCTATTTTGCGATTGTTGTTTTATGTACATATATATATTTTTTCATATGTTTACATATATACATACTATGCACCCAGTGTTCACTTGTATTGATATTTATTATCTGGATACAGCCTAGCATTAATTGATTTCTCATTTCAGAATCGTTTATTTCATATATTTTTTGTTCACATTTTTATAATATCTACAAGTTTTGCAATGTTGTGACATTGTGTATATGGAGCAGACTTTGATGCAGATATTAATCATTAGTTATTAATTTTAGTATTTATGTTTTGATTTTGAATTTGTACAGTAACATTTATTATATATTCTATATTCATTATATGTATCTTTGACATATTAACATTCCACACATTTTATATACACCCTTTATATCATTTAAGTTGTATATGTTATAATTCATTCAATGCTGTTATCAGTTGCACAGATGAAGTTGCTGTACACTGAACAGCCATGATATATATAAAGCAATTTAACATTGTATATGTTTTTTAAAAAACTTTTTAATTTTAGTTTGTCTAATATTTTATTTGTTTATTTGCGCTTTATTTACTGTCAGATAAGAGGTGCAGTAACATATATATATATATATATATATATATATATATACACAATATGTTTGCTTGAAACATGTTTTTTAAAAGTCAAGCATTTATTCTGTTTTAATTAATCAATTAGTAGATTTTCCCGCGCTTTAGCGGATGTATATAAACCTAACAGTTTGACTTGATAAATTATCTGATGAAGCGTGGATGGACCACGCGAAAGCGCTCATCTTTTATTTCTATTAAAAGTTTTTGTACTTTCCAGAGTTGCCATTGTGTTTCGTTCAGCTATTTGCATCTTGTTTGGATTATTGCTCGCTCCTCCGTGTTTTGATACTCCACTACATTTTTACATCACTTTATCCTTAGTGTTTAATGCATAGCCTTCATTCATTCATTTTCTGATACCTACATTATCCTATTCAAGGTTGCAGGTGAGCAACCAGTGGGTGCAAGGGAGAGAATTTATTCTAGATGGGGCACCAGTGTGCCAAAGGGCAAACAAGTTAACACATGCTGAAAACTAATATGTACACCACACACAGTCTCTGGGAAGTTTGGAAGTTCACTAGTTTATTTTACCTGCATATGTTTGGGCTGTGAGCAGAAACCAGATCATCTGCTGAAAATCCGCACACATACGCAGGGAGAACATCTAGACTGCACAAAAGGCAAGTAAGGCCAAGAAATGAAACAGAAGTAAGCCCTGTAAAGCAGCTACACTAACTACTCTGTCACTATGTTGCTGTACATCATAAATACAAGTTTTATAAATGACTGGCTTTTTTAATGCATCTCTTCTTTAGAGTAGTGTGCAAGAGTAACACTAGTTCTGTATTGTGCCTTACAATGGCTGCTAGTGCCTGCAGTTTCATTTGTAGTTATAAGTCATGCAGTCCAAGAGACTGTTAAGGAGTCTGGGCTAAATTCCCAATTGCCCCAGAGTACTGTTTGGTTAAGTGATTTTCTCAAGGTCAGAAAGAATACAAATGAAGATTGAGGGTATGAGCTTGTTAATGGCTCACAGCCTTCATCCACTGTGTCAAATGCAAATTGCTATCCAGTAAATGCAAAAAAGAAACATGCAGAAAAGATCATGTTCTGTTTTCTTTTTTAATCAGTTCTGGAAAACGTACAAGTTCTACAGAACGTGTACCCTCAGGAGGCAGAAGAGACAGCTCTGGAGACTCCAAGAGTAATCGCAACCGCACAGGATCTACAAGCAGCTCTTCCAGCAGTAAGAAGAACAGCGACAGGTAAATGCATTTTCTTGTTAAAATGGCACTTATATAAAATGGCAGTTATATTTTTCAGTTCATATCATTATTAAATTTCAGGGTATATTTTGATTCTGGAAAGCAGTAATTCTTTTCTGTCCTCCGCATTGCTGTTTTATCACATAACACTGCCACTGTCTCTGAAAAAATGTAGTTTTCATTCTGCTTCCTTCATCTGTTTCCTTGTGATAGTTACTGCAAGAAAAAAAGTTTTCACGAAATATGTAAGTTTGTTCCTTCAGCTGCTGGAATTTGTGATGTCCTTCAAGGATGCATCTGCAGTCCTTACAAATGGGTTGTCCTGTCGTCAGGCAGCCCTTCGGTCGGCCGGATTCCAAAGTCTGGGTCTGGCCTCGGCTGGTGTCGCACTTCACCCGACGTCATAGCTGCAGTTATTCGGGTATAAAGGCATCAGCCGACGCCATTTTCCTCAGTCTTTCTTGCCGCGTGGCGCCCGAAGCAGAAGCTGTTCGCAAGTGCCGGTCGGTCAGAACCACAGATTACTACTACCGAAAACTACTTCGAAGACTTCTAAAAAGCTAAGTACCCCGTTGGGGACTCTTTCTTGCCTCAGCCGATGTCAGAAAAAGTGAATAACTGTTTAACTTGTGGGAAACAAATACCTCATAAAGATTTCCACTCTTACTGCTTACCTTGTCTAGGCCCAGACCACGACGTCACAGCTTGTCTAGCCTGTGCTTCTTTTAACCGGCGGACGCTTAGACGTCGGTCGGAGTTTGCCGAGGAGTTTTTCGGCTCCGATTTTGCTTATATTATGCCGTCGGATCCTCCGACTTCGCAAATTTCTAAAAAACGCAAGGAAAAGGACCAACACTCACGGTCCGCGGTTTCGGCCGAAACCGCGGTTAAGCCAACCGCGAGTGTCTCTGTTTCGGCTGAAACCAAGCAAGCGGTTCCTCCTTCAGCCGAAAATGTTCCTCCTGCCGAGGCCTCTTCTAACCTCGTGGAATCGGCTTCTGATATCCCACTTACTGTTACAGTTTCTCAGGAATTATCAGACATTATTCCCTTGGATATTTCAACCCCTGCACGTAGAGCTGCTAGGCCACCTGCAGCCATGTCCATTAAGGCCTTTGCCAGGGCTAAAGCAGCTAAAACTACTAAATCTATGCCTGCTAAACCTCCCTCTCACAGGCCTAGCTCTAGTTCACAAATGCTTAGTTTAGCACAGGATCTCATTTCTTTAATCCGAGGATCCCAACCTCAACCAGACAGGGCCTCTCATCCGCCTCCAGAGAAGAGGCCTAGAGCAGAGCCCCCTGAGCCAGTGTCTTCGGATGATTCCTCTGATGATTCAAATGATACAGACCCTCCAGAGGCCCCATACTCCCCTTATGAAGACTCTGATGGTGAAGAGTCCATTCCTTCTGCCTCTCCGCCTGAGGAATTTTCCTTTGGGGAAACCCTGCATGCTATGAGGGAACAATTTCAGTGGCAGGGCCAGGATTTTTCAGATTCCAGAAAAAGGCTTAGAACTTTTCTGCATTTACCATAACATAGGCCTTTAGCCATACCTCCAGTTCTTTCTGTTGTAGATGATGCATTTAATGATGCTTGTACTGCTCCTGATTCTCTGCCTCCGGCCCCTGTTAAGCCCGATAGATACTACAGGGTCCCGGACACACATTACCACTTATATAAGGCTCCCCTTGCAGATCCAGAGACTATCTCCCAAGGACCTAAGGCTGTAGCAGCCACCTCTGCCAAAACCCTCCCTCTGAAAGGGAATCCAGATCCTTAGAGAGATGGGGTAAAAGTTTACACTTCTGCTACTCTTTCAGCTAGGGCCTTGAACTGTCAATTTCACATGATGCAGTATCAAGAATTTTTACTAGATCAGTTAACCAAAAAAGTGTCCTCAGATGAAACAGTAGACAAAAAATATGTGCAGGAAATGGTACATAACATTCAACAAGTCAGTAACCATTCCCAAAAGTGCGGCTATGATGCACTGGAGGCTTCCTTTAGATCAGCCATGACTGGCACAGTCATCAGAAGGCATGCATGGCTAAAAGAACAGGCCTTACCAGACCATGTCAAATCAAAACTATTAGATGCTCCTATGGATAAGATCAATTTGTTTGGCTCTCCTGCACAACAAGTACTGAAGAAGATGGAAGAGAAGGCAAAATCTGTCCAAACAGTAAAAGATTTCTTGCAGGTCC
The DNA here is from genome assembly GCF_019279795.1 of Protopterus annectens. Lineage (NCBI taxonomy): Eukaryota > Metazoa > Chordata > Ceratodontiformes > Protopteridae > Protopterus > Protopterus annectens. Next base: position 917,823,169 of record NC_056737.1, read on the forward strand.
AACCTCCGAGGTTTAGCAGGAATTGGCCCTCCAAGAATTGGTCCTTTCCAGACTCCTCCAGAACTCAGAGAGGTAGGAATAGGCGTTCAAGAGGCAGAAGCCAATCCAGGGGTGCTTACAGAGGACGTCAGTGGCAGGGCAACAACCAGCAAGGCACAGACACAGCCACCACCACAACTACTGTTCAATCACAGTGACTTGGCTCTGGCACCGCCTACCAGGGAACAACTGCAAGCACCCTTAGGCGGGAAGCTAGCCTTATTTACGACAAACTGGCATTACATCACAAGAGACAAGTGGATTTTACAGATAATAGACCAAGGTTACAGGTTTCACTTCCATACTCTACCAGGGAAGAGAGGAATGCCAAACCTACCTCCAGATCAAAAGGCAGAAGCACTAAAACAAATATCTCAATTATTAAGGATGACAGCTGTAGAAAAAAGGTACCATCTATGGAGCAAGGGAAGGGATTTTACTCCAGACTCTTCCTGGTACCAAGAAAAGAAGGCAAATGGAGACCTATTCTCGACTTGTCCGCTTTAAACACATTCCTCATTGTTCCAAAATTCAAAATGCTGACCCTACAGCAGCTTCTTCCCATGCTGGGCAAGGAGTCTTGGCTGGTGACTCTAGATCTCAAGGAGGCATACCTGCACGTCCCCATACGACCAAACTGCAGAAGATACCTCAGATTTCTTGCAGGATCAGAGCATTATCAATTCTCAGCATTGCCCTTTGGCTTATCTACTGCACCCAGAGTGTTCACGAAATGCCTGGCATCAGTAATTGCTCATTGCAGGCTTCAGGGAATCCAAATCTACCCATACCTGGATGACTGCCTGATACAAGCGGACAACGAAAGCAAGCTAGCAGAAGATTTACAAAGGGTCATTTATCTGCTACAAGCCCTGGGATACACAGTCAATTTAAAAAAGTCAAGACTGATACCATCCCAGAGAATAACCTTTTTGGGTGCAGAGTTGGACACATCAAGGCAGATGGCATTCCTAACAGTAGAAAAACAGGAGCAGCTACCTCTCTACTTCTTGGCCTTAACAAAACAGAACCATCTGACAGCAAGAAAAGTTCTGCAAGCCTTGGGCTTCATGGCATCCTGCATAATATTGGTTCCTCATGCCAGGCTGCATATGAGAAAACTACAGTGGTACCTAAGGAATTTATGGTCTCAACACAAGCACAGCTTGGAAACCCAGATTCCCATTATTCCATGCCTGAAGCAAGAATTCCTATGGTGGGCTCAGGCTTGTCAATCAAACACAGGATTGCCCTTTCACAGTGCTCAACCAAGCCAAACCATCACGACAGACGCCTCAGACCTCTGTTGGGGGGCACACATGCTGGGCAAGTGCATACAAGGCTTATGGTCTCAAAACCAACTGCACTACACATAAATCTAAAGGAAATGCTGGCAGTAAAACTGGCAATTCAGGCATTCAGACCATTCCTTCAGCAAGGTCTATTGATAAGGACAGACAACACCACAGTTATGTGGTACATCAACAAACAGGGAGGCACACACTCGTACCCTCTTTGCCGGATGGCACTGGATCTCTGGAATGTGGCCCTGAGCTACAACATACAGTTGAAAGCAATTTTTGTACCAGGAAAAGAAAACATCCTAGCAGACATTTTAAGCAGGACTACCACGGATGCCCACGAATGGATGCTGCATCCGGGCATCTTCAAAACCATTACAAAAAAATGGGGACTCCCAGAAATAGACTTATTTGCATCCCCACACAATCACCAACTAAAGAAATTCTGCACAAGGACGTACCACCCACTTGCTTGGAAGGTGGACTCCCTATCCTTCAGTTGGAAAAACATGGCAGCATATGCATTTCCACCACTTCCTTTGATGCACAAAGTGCTATTGAAGATCAAAGAGGACCGTCCAAGAATCATTCTGATAGCTCCAGACTGGCCAAGGCAACATTGGTACCCATTACTGAGGAGCATGTCTCGGGAACAAATGTGGCCACTACCCCTGGTTCCCTTGCTGTTAACACAGAACAATTACAACAATCTGCATCCCAACCTGAAAACTCTGCAGCTGACTGCCTGGAACATTGCATAAGACCAATTAACCCAAATTTATCCCAAAGGGTTAAAGATATTATCCTTGAGGCTCGCAGACCCTCAAGAAAAAATTATTCATCAAAATGGAAAAGATATCTCATTTGGAGTACTGAAAAAGGAGAAGATGTGTCACTGGTAAACATAGCCAACATTCTGGAATACTTGGCAGAGCTCTTCCACACAGGCCTGTCCTACTCCATCAAGATTCATGCATCAGCTATTTCAGCAGAGTACGACTTGGATCCTCCTGTCTTCTCACATCCTCTGCTCAGACAGTTTCTGAGAGGAATTAAAAATGTAAAGCCTCCTAGGAAGCCACCATTACCAGCATGGGACTTGAACTTTGTGCTAGAAAAATTGACACTTCCTCCTTTCAAACCAGCAGCAACATCAGAATTGCAATACTTATCATGGAAGACTGCTTTCCTGCTGGCAATCACTTCAGCAAGAAGGGTATCTGAACTTCAGGCATTAATGGCAGTGCAACCCTTCCTGATCTTCCATCAAGATAGTGTCCATGAGAACAAATCCTTCCTTTATGCCTAAGGTGGTTTCCAGAGTTTCCTTAAATCAGGCTATCCACCTACCTACATTCTTCTCTAACCCACAGAACAGGGGAGAAAAACTACTACATACCTTGGATGTGCATAGACAATTACGCTATTACCTGGACAGGACCAAGGGCAATAGAAAAACTGACCAGCTACTGGTAGCATATGCAACAGGAAGGGAAGGAAAAGCAATTTCAAAACAGACAATCTCCAAGTGGATAGGAAATTGCATTAGATTTTGTTACTCCTACCATGGAAAGAAAACTCCAGAGAACATCAGGCCTCACTCTACAAGGGCAACAGCCACTACCACAGCCTTCTTACGAGGAGTGGCTACCAAGGACATTTTAGAAGCTGCTACTTGGAGCTCCGTGCATACATTTGCCAAGCATTATAATTTACCTTTATACTCTAGATCCCGAGCAGGCTTTGCCACTGCTGTTTTGCAAGGGATCCTAACTACACCATAACTTTATTTGTCCACCTCCCCCAGTTTGGCTATGGTATTCTACCCATTTGTAAGGACTGCAGATGCATCCTTGAAGGACATAGTACAGTTTTGTACCTACCATAAATGTAGATGTCCGATAGGAATGCATCTGCAGTCAGGATTACCCACCCCTTCCCTCTGTGGTGCTCCTAGGGTATTTGCCCATCTTATAGCTAGCTGGGGGAATCTATTATGGTGTATTTGTTGTAAATATGTACATACATGCTTATTTTTTGTGTTTGCTCTCTACTATTTGGAATCATTGGCATTTATCCAAATTTAGCCTTCCAAGAGGGCACCTGGCATCTGGGGCAAGAAACACTGAGGAAAATGGCGTCGGCTGATGCCTTTATACCCGAATAACTGCAGCTATGATGTCGGGTGAAGTGCGACACCAGCCGAGGCCAGACCCAGACTTTGGAATCCGGCCGACCGAAGGGCTGCCT
>NC_056737.1:917831758-917884631 GCF_019279795.1 Protopterus annectens
CGGGAGGGTTTGATGGTTCCCTCGGATCCATAGATTCCTTCCCATCGGAGCCATAATGCCTTCGAAGCCATGAGGAGAACTTTGTCCCCAAGACATCCTCGCCTTCAGGCCTTGCTTCCTTATCCCCTAAAGCACCCGTGCCCACTTCTGCTTCCATTGTCCAGGCTAAGTATAGAGATCCAGAGCCCCAGGTAGCCCCACAAGGTGTCCCCTGCTCTTCCGAGACCTCCCCAGAAGCTCCCACTGAGGAGATTCACAGGAAGAGATTGTGCAAGAGGAGACACTTGGACTCCCCACAGGAGTCTTTAACATCTGACACTGACTTGGTTGAGTCAGAAAGGGTCCCCATGGTCCCCCTCTGAGAATATCTCCTTTGCTGAGATACTTGAGATCCTTAAGCAGAGGGGTGATTGGCAGTCCAAAAGCCCTACTGAGGATGAGTCAGTTCACCTGAAGGCTTTTGGGTCTCAACCCTCCACCTCTTGGGTGTCTCTGCCCTTTGATGACCTCATGCAATTGGTTTCTCGAAGGGCATGGGAGTCACTGGAGTCCATGGAGCTGTCCCTAAGAGGCCTAACAAGTTTATATCAGCCCCACCAGACAAAACATTCTTAACCAAAGGAGTCCCTGTTGATAGCATGGTGGTGGTGGCCACCAAAAAGGAGATGTATGAGACGTCCTCGCCTATCCATCCTCCTAATAGAGAGTCTAGGATCATGTGTGTGTGTATATATATATATATATATATATATATATATATATATATATATATATATATATATATATATATATATAGGAAACGCATGTTCAGTTCAGCAACGTTTGCTCTCCATTCACTGAACTACTTAACCTACTTTACTAGGTTGCAAAGAGATCTCCTTAAGGAGTTGGGAGATGCTCTTCAGGGTACAGTAGCTGCAGGTGCCTCTGATAAAGTTGCTGCCCAGCTTTCTACCCTAAATTCTATTGTCAACTTGTCCATGCGTCTCATATCCTATGCTGCTGATGGAACAAGTAGGGCAGCGGGTACAGGAATTGCTATTAGAAGACATTCCAGGATGAGCTTGTGTTCCTTTGCAGAGCCCTTCAAGTTATTCTTCATTAACACCCCCTTTGATGGCTCATCCTTTTTTGGTCCTAAAGTGAAGGAAACCTTGACCAGGTGTGAACTGGAGGGAAAGACAGTCTGCCGTCGGAGTCTGTTTTTCCACCCCTACCTGACCTTATCCCAAAGGTCAGAGGGGATGGAAAATGTGGTTCCGGAAATCCCAAGGAGCCTTTCAGGACACGTGGTGAAACCCCCTCCAGGGGCAGAGGAGGGGGTAATGGTGGAAGATGCCACCCTTGTGGCACAGGGGTTCTGCAACATCAGGGTGACAGAGATCACTTCTCTGGGCAACCCTACCAGTACTCCTGAAAGGAGGCCCAACTATCCTGTTCTGGAGGCAGTCGGGGGTCACTTATCTTTGTACCCAGACACCTGGCAAGAAATAAAAGACAGCTGGGTACAAAGTATCATTTCCAGAGTGTACGTTATACCATTCGCCACCCCCCCCGTCCATAAGGAGAATTATGGATGTTCCACCCAGTTACATGGAACAAGCAACTATAGAGGTCCAAACGTTGCTACAGTCATCCAGCAGACCAAACAGGATCTGAAACTTACTCAAGATTCTTTTTGGCTCCAAAGAAAACAGGGGACTGGAGACCCATTTTGGACCTCAGCAGACTCAACCAATATGTAAAGAAAGAGAAGTTCCGGATGGTCACACTTCAGTCTATACTTCCCTTCTTAGGGAAAGACAATTGGATGTGCTAGATAGATCTCAAGGATGGGTGCTACCACATAAAGATGGCCAGGCCATCCAGAGATCACTTGCGTTTCCGGCTGGGAGTCAATCAATTTCAGTTTCGAGCCCTGCTCTTTGGTCTCACTACAACCCCCAGAGTGTTCACCAAATGCATGGCAGTGGTCACTGCTCACCTGAGGAGTCTAGGATTCCAGGTGTTTCCATACCTAGATGATTGGCTCCTTACCGCCACCAACAGGCATCAACTTATTCAGGCGAGGGAGTACACTCTGTCACTCTGCAATCATTTGGGTATTACAGTCAACTCAGAAAAGTCTGCCTTGTCACCATCGCAGCATATCATTTTTATCGGGGCAGAGCTAGACACTTCAACCACCACTCTAAGGCTACCAATCGAAAGAGTCTTTCTTCTTCGTCAGCACATTGGTATCAAAAGCCAGACCACCAGCTTCAGAAGTTCTGAAAGTATTGGGTATGATGGCTGCAGCAATCCTAGTCATACCATTAGCAAGAATGCATATGGGGATCCTTCAGTGGCTGTTGTTCACTCAGTGGTCTTACCAGGAATTACCCATGGACCACACAATATTGATTACAAGCTCTTGCAAGAAAGATCACCAGTGGTGGTTGACGTCTCTTCATGTCTCCATAGGACGCCCCTTTGTTCTACCACTTCCAGTAGCCATTGTGACTATGGATGCTTCGCTGATAGGGTGGGGCATTTTCAGGGAAAGACTGCCCAAGGCACATGGACCAGTCAGGAGTCACACTTGCATATCAATGTTCTGGAGATGAGAACGGTACTTTTGGCGTTGCAGTACTTCCAGGACTCTGTTCCTCTAGAAACGATAGCAATTCAGACAGCAGTAGTCTGGTACTTGAGCAAGCAAGGGGGAACCAGATCTTACCCACTTTGCCAAGAAGCAGTCAGAGTTTGGCAGTGGGTTGTTTCCTCCCAGTGCTTGTTGTTGACAATGCACATCCCGGGGAGATCCAACGTGATAGCAGACAAATTAAGCAGGACAATCTTGTTGCCACACGAGTGGTCCCTCAAGAAAGAGACTGCAGACAGGATTTTCCACAAATGGGGCCAGCCTTGCTGTGACCTTTTTGCCAGTCACATCAACACCAAATGCAAAAGCTACTTTGCCCTGATTCTCCCTATGGGGGAAGTCCTGAGGGACGTACTTGGATTGGCCCCCGGGTCTCCTCTATGCATTTCCACCAATACCATTGATACCCAAGGTTCTACAGAAAGCAAAATCCCTGGGAAGGGCCATCATCCTTATAGCCCCTCATTGGCCTCGGCAGATTTGGTTCCCATTCCTTGAACATCATATCTTGGAGGTTCCCTGAATTCTGGACCCAGTTCCAGACCTTCTGACACATCCGTCGGGGGACCTTCATCCCTTTCTGCAGTCATTGAAGCTGACAGCTTGGCTGCTCCAGTTCCCCTCATAGCCAGGCTTCATAACTTTTCCAATGAGGCAAAACAGATCCTTTTGTCTTCTCATAAGCCGTCCACTAGAAGACTATATCTTAGTAAGTGGAAGAGATTTTCCATATGGACCTCTAAGCATAATATCGATCCTTACCAAACCTCTGTGACATCCATACTAGAATTCTTGACTATGATTTTTAACAAAGGAGCTGCAGCAGCGACAGTTCGGGTCGAGCTGGCTGCTATATCAGGTTAAATATCATGTCCCACAAGTTATCCAAAGCCTTTCTCAAGGGGACATTTCATATGAGACCACCTGTGAAAACTCCCTATTCTCCATGGAATCTAAATGTTATGCTTTCACATATAATTCTCCCTCAGTTTGAACCAGCATCATCTTGTGACCTCCAATATTTGTCATGGAAAACCATTTTTCTGGTAGCTATTACTTCTGCCCACAGAGTGTCAGAGCTTCAGGCTTTATCTATCAGCCCTCATTTGATTTTTTCATGCTGACAAGAGTATCACTTAGGACAAATCCTTCCTTTTTGCCCAAAGTTTGCTCAGAAACCAATATCAACCAAGTTATTGAGTTACTAGTTTTCTTCCCTAAACATGCCAACAAGTTGGAGTATATGCTGCACAAACTTGATGTGTACAGACAGCTCAGATTTTATTTGGATAGAACAAAAGATATCAGGAAATCAGACCAGCTCTTTGTTTCATTCTCTGAACCTAGGAAAGGTAGACCAGTGGCTAAAACAACTCTGTCTAAATGGTTATCTGATTGTATCACCTTTGTCTATTCATCTGCTAATATGCCCATACAACACAAGATTAAAGCTCACTCAACCAGAGCAGTTTCTACATCATCTGCATTTTCAGCCAAACTGCCCCTTGATAAAATTTGTGCAGCAGCCACTTGATCAAAGCCTCATACCTTTATCACCCATTACAAAGTTGATAAGGCCTCCAGGGACAGGGCTTCCTTTGGATCCACGTTCCTGAAGAATGTACTCCCATGAGCCAGCCGAGGTTGATGGTGCTATGGATGCTACCTATCAGTCAAGAATGAATGGTGAGGTTGAACAACTTCACATTAGGTAGTTATGTACTCACCATAATGTTCCATGTGAGTTGTTCATCTTACCTTCATTCTTGCGTCCCTCCCTCCTCCTGGCTGATAGCTGACCTAGATGTTGGTCTCATTCTGGTTGCTCAATTTCTTCTTCCTTTCCATAGGGAGATAGCTAATTTATATGGTTATAGTACACGCAGCAAACAAGACCTGAGGTAATTCACAGTGCATCATGGGATAGGGGCTTGGCCTCGAGCTACTGGAAGACCTCGAGCTTTGCATGTGGCCATACCGGAGCCGATGGATTGGCTCTGAACCCATCAGTCAAGAATGAAGGCGAGATGAACAGCTCACATGGAACAATATGGTGAGTACATAACTTCTTATTTATGCACTCACTGCTAATTCTGTATACTAACTCCTCCTTACCACACTGCACCACAATGTCGTACAAGAAACTGATGGCATATGAGCATTATCTTTTTTTTAAATCATTCGCTCATATGATTGTTCATTCTTCTGGATTACAACCATGCGCACATACTGCACATATATATAGATATTTTATATATATATATATATATATATATATATATATATATATATATACACACACACACACACACACACACACACACACACACACACACACACTCTATTTGTATAGACAGACAGATGTATATGTAGTACATGGAGTGCTGTGGTTATATTCAAAAAATGTTCAAAGTAACTCCTGGTTCAGTGCTGCAATAGGGCAAGACCGGACCTTAACAACTGTTAAGCACCCCCTAGGTGCTTTTAAGGTTAGGTCTGCACAAAACGCAGACAGTGCTAACCAGTAAACCGCAGCAACAGGACAAGAAATGGCTTAATTTAATCTCCCGGTTCTGCATGTTGTCTGCTAAGGTAAACAAACTACTTTGGGTGTAGCTGCTTCCATTACAGGACCAGTAACAGCTTTGAGTTGTGTTTCTTGCTAGAGTGCAATATGAGCACAGTTGCTAGTCAGTAGGGCACGTAATGGGCAAGAAAAAAGTTGTACAACATAAAATGTAACAGCAAGAGCCCCAGTTAGTGTTTATTGCTATGTGCGTACTATGTCCTCTCATGGCTTCTGAGTCCTTGCAAAAGCCTCTGGTATACAAATAGCTGCACTCATATGGCTCATCACTGTGTATTCTCAGAGTGAAAGAGACAGTTGGTCCCTGGTTTTCACAGTATGGTCCTTTCAGCAGTTATGAACTACTTTGTTAGCTGACCCCATTTCTATGAGATGGATTAGTGAAATGCTTACTTCATATACTAGGTAGCCACTGCTTTATATAAATACTGCACATGGACCTGTTAAGTCTCATATTACCTAATTCTGTCAAAAATCAGACCAGCTGCTAAACAGCTTAAATAAAGGTTTGCTGCTTCAATACTACAGATATGCACACAAAAAAAAAAAACACCCACCCTTAAAACCTCTTATTTCATAATCTGCAGAAGTGCATATAAGGAGTACATGAATTCACATACATAACACAAACACACATTTGTACATAGTTCTGTACACACACATACATATATAATATTCATGAATGTTTTGCTTCTTCAAATAAATTTGCTCATTTTTAAACTAGAATACATTTCCTTTTTCATTCTTCCTTTCCTTATTTTTCAATGATGTTCATATAAACAAGTGCAAAGCTGATGTGCTCCCATAATTTTAAGCTCTTTATTATCAGAAGACAGGATGAATATGAAACGAATTAAAAATATAGGTGCCTCATAGTACTGAGTGCTACAGTTTGTCACCCATACCAAATTATAAATAGGTATATGTGGTGTGTGTGTGTGTCTCCATATATGAGAGAAGCACAGCACTCCTTGCCAGTGCTAGGTTATTTTGCGCACTAGGCAAAACTTATTAGTGTGTCCCTTGTTTTACAGATAAGTTACTTTTTTTCAACTAAAATTATAGAAAAAAGAAACAATGATTTAAATTGACACATATCAATTAACTCATTAAGAATTACTCATAAACTTGCTAATTATTTTACACTTATCGTAAAGTACACACAGAAAAGTATTGCAATTCTAGCTTTGCAGAACTGTAACACTAAGCAGCCGGGCCATTTGTTCCATTCACATAGCCCCAGTCTCCACCCACAACCCCATCCACAGTATATGACTTGATCTTGTGAGGTTAAAAACAAAAACGGCAACAAAAAAGACGACAAAACACACACACTACCTAACACCTTACCTTCTACTAGTATCTGGTTGACCATGCCAGATGTGTTAGAAAATCGCAAAATGCCCCCAAAACAACAAGCCCACTGCAGATTTTGTATTCTACTATGATCTGGTTGACCCTGCCAAACTCCAGGCCCAGGTTCATAGGTAGGTACTAGGCTATTAGCCCTAGGGCCTATATAAGCCTAGCCAAAAAGGTACCCTGGCTTTCGCCACCCAAGAAAATAATTTTCCTATGCTCCTGTCAAGCAGAGCCACAGAAGTGATCCCCAGAGTGAATCTCCTATCTCCCACCCAATCATCAAGATTTTTCTTGGAGTGCTAATGAGGAGCTTTGTTTGCTATAGATAGGTAGTTTGTTCCAGATTATGGGAAGTCTCTGCGACAGGAATCTATCCCTCCAGCATGTTCTGTTTATTATGGTGACAAGGTTTAGGTCCCTAGAGCGTGTAGCTTGGAGGGATTGGGATTTCTTTAAGTGGAGCATGTCCAACAGCTCTGGGTTTAGCATAGCATTGTATGTAAGACAGAGACTGCCTCTGAGTAGGCAACATGCAACGGAGTAAAGCTGGAGTTTTTTGAGACTGTCTGCGTAGAGCATCTGTTTGAGGATGGTAATCCTCTTTGTGAGGTATTTCTGTGGCTTTTCTAGATGTTGCAGATGTCTTGTGAGGTACATACCAAAAGGGGCGTTGTACTCTATAATGGATCTAATGAGTGATGAGTAGAGGGGAACAATGACCTCTTTTTTTCCTGGATGAGAAACCGTTTGTGATAAGGGTGTGCCATGTAGAAGGATTTCCTGACTACTGTGGCGATGTGATTATCAAAGGAGAGACTACTGTCCACCTGTGTCCCAAGGTCTCTTATTACACTTTCGGTGTTAAGTAGACTACCACCTATGTGGTAGTTCATGGGTACAGAGTTTTTACCAAAAAGGATGACAATGCACTTTTTGGCATTGAGCTTGAGGCCATGGCTTTGACACCAGGCATCTGTCTCAGTGAGGCCCTTTTGTAGGATGTCCACATAGTTAGGAGTTTCAGTTTTGTCTCCTAGTTTGCAGTCATCTGCGAACTTAGCCAAAGACCTTCTGTGTTAGCTTATACTTCTGAGAAGTAGATACCAAACAGGAGAGGACCCAGGACTGAACCCTGTGGTACTCCACTTGTCACTGGTCTGAAGTCGGATTTGGAGTCTGCTACTTTCACAGTGTGGGTTCTGTCAGTGAGCCAGTTGGCAATCCATCTTGTGACATAGGGATTTATACCTATCTTAGTGAGTTTATCTGTAATTCCAGAGTGGGGGATAGTGTCAAAAGTCTTGGCAAGATCTAGATAGGCTGTGTGAACCACTTTGCCCTCATCTACGGCTTTGGTGACTGCTTCAAAGAAGTCCGTCAGGTTTAGGAGACATGATCTTCCTTTTACAAACATGAACTGGGTGGGGTCCAGAGTTTGGAGATTACCAATGTCATTGTTTATAAGTTCCATGATGATACGTTCCATAGCCTTGCAGACCAGGCTCGGCAGGCTAATGGGGCAGTAGTTCCCGGGGTCCATGGTGGCTCCCCCTTTGTGGAGTGGGATAACAGTTGCTGTGCTCCATTCAGTGGACACAAAGCCTGAGGTGAGGCTATGATTGAACATGGTACTTAGGTGGGATTGCCAGTTCATTCTGTAGTTCGTGTAGAACGCAGCCTGGGATGTTGTCAGGTCCCATGGATGCTGTGTTCTTGACTTTGGATAGTGTGGCTTTTACCTGTGCAGCCGTGATTACAGGAACTTTGTATTCTTCTGGTATAGAGGTGGGCCCTTTAAGGGATGAGAGGGGGGTAAAGTTAGCCCTGAACTTATCTGCCAGGATGTAGGCAATATCAGTTGGTTCTGTTATATTTAGTGCCATTGTGCTGTAACACAGAGCAGATCTGAGTGTTGCCATTGAGATTCTTGACATAGCTATAGAATGCTTTGTAGTTGTCTTTAGAATGAGTGGTGATTTTGTTTTCGTAACTAGCTTTGGAAGATTTTATGACGTATCTCAGCTTTTTACTGAGGCTGACCAGGGAGTTCCTCCAATCATGGGATTTCATTCATTTTTGCAACACAGGATGTTAGAGACAGAGAATAAATATGTAATCAGTCCACCTTTTCATTTTAAACAGTATCTGGTCGATCCTGCCAAAAATAATAAATAATTAAATACATAAATTATCTGGTCAACCCTGGCAGGAAAAAAAAAATTACAGAAAATATTTGGTTGACCATGCCAGGAAAAAAAAAATGCAATCTGTAGTATCTGATTGGCCCTGCCAGGAAAAAAAATACAATATGTATATGTGGCTGGCACTGCTAGGGAAAAAAAGTCAGAAGAGCCCATTATTTTTTTTCACACTTACCTGAAAAGAAACTATCTGCCTGTCACTGTGGATTAGTTTTCAATTAGCAGTAATAAAATTCATGCATGCCTTGGAAGAAGACTCCACTGCTGTGCTCTCACTCTTGCGTGTTGCTTTACCCAATGCAAAGAGTGGGAAGAGAGTGCAAGAGCAATAGGATTAATCAGTAGCCACATCACGTATGTGGCTGCTGACTAAACATCGGATCCCTGCAGTCTCTAGTTAATCTGGGCTGTAAGGTGTGCGTTTTTTTTTTTTTGCTAAAGCAGAACTCGAGCACACATGCGCACTGCTCCGAGTTCCGCGAATATTCGCTACACTAAATTAGAGTATTACGAGCCACCCAGCTGCACCTCCTCATGATCTGCACCCTAGGTGAATGCCAAATTCGCCTTAATGGTGGTGCTGGCCCTGACAGCACTTGTGCATCCTGTGACAGGTTGGCATCCTAGATGTTCAGAATTTGATTGTGTATTATCAGGGAATGACTGAAGGGTATCAAAGAGAAATATGCAGAAACTGAGAGTATTAGAAGATGATGTGTCAAATTAATATTGTCACGCTATTAGATCTCATCAGTGTGGGTTAGGGAAGTTGCTAAGTGACCAAGATTGGCGGTTAGTTCATTACATAGAACTTCAATAACTAAGGTCTGATGAACTGCATGAATACAAAGCTTGTTGCCATGCCTATTAACTGTCTATGATCTTCAGCAAAGTCTCTAATTTTAACTTTGTCTTGCTCTGTCTTTCTTAAACTTAATAATTTGATAGATTGATGACAATTACAGTTAACAAATATTATGAAACAATACAGCTCCATTTTCCTTCACAAACTGTATGCTGATAGCAGTATTATATTTCTTCAATACTGAATGCAATGGCCAAGAATACAGAAGCTACTTGTGCCGAAGAAAATAAGAAAAAAAATGCCCAATGAAAGCATTGGTCTAAAGAATTACTGAATTAGCACTTCAATCCTCATTTTTAAGCACTGGTAAATTACATCTGAATGACTACTCCAGGTGCATCTGTAGTTAACTCCTACTGATGCCTCTTAGCGTGAAATATTGTTTGTTCATATTTGCATCAGTAATTCCAAAACCGTGCTATGTGCAAGGTTTTAAAAAATTTCATCTTAAAACTTACCCAATGGCACACTTAACTGCATTAATATTTGACCTCTGCTAGTGCAGGGAACTAAATATTAACTGTTTTTTTATGATATTAATTTATATAGATATAATTTTCAGATTTTTCTAAATATCTCAACAACCAAGGAACACAGACAGAACTCCTTAGCCTCGTATAAAAGTTCTCAGCTAGATGAATAAAATGCTGCTGACAGTATGTACGCAACTTGAGTGGTTGCTGAGATTGTAAGTTGTCTACAATAGTAAAACACATAAAAGCAAATAATCCAACAAAAATGTTACAGTATACCTTCTCCTTGAAAAGAACCAGACACCAGGCAGGGTAAGGTTATAAGTGCTTTCGTTCCCTTTATTCACACTCAGTACAAACAGAACTTCATCAGATACAAAACCTTACACACTTCCCCCCCCTTTTTATATACAATTCAATTGATTAATCACATCAATTAACTTAAATGAATTAATTAGTTAAGTCTGCTCTCAAGTTAAAAACACATTAATATGTTCTTTAAAAATATATAGCTGTGTATAATACATGAATAATTCTCTTATAAAAACACATATATAATAAATATAATAAACATTTCATCTAAGAAAATATATTTTTAAATAATACATATATTAGATACTAAATTAATCGCTTCTATGTTCAACCACTTAAACCATTTTTATCTAATCTCATATGCCTTTAAATGAAGCAAGCTCCTTAGAGAAATCCTGCCATTGATACCAGGAAAAACTGTGGCATTCAACAAAACCTGCCAGTGTGTTTCCCTGTATTCTAAAAAACAGGTTCAATTACCCCCCCCCCCCCTCCTGTCTACCTATCTTTTCCAATACACAGAAGAGTATTTTTTTAAAATCCTTAAAGTTTATGCTGTGTCTAAAGGCATTTGTTTTGTCTTGTCTCTTAATTGCATAAATGTGTTGGTAAATTCGCTTTTTTAACTTGTTTTCTGTTTTTCCTATATAATATGCACAACATGACTGGCACAAGGCCACACAGACAACTCCTTTTGTATTACAGTTATAATTCCTTATTACTGGAATTATTCTGTTGTGACTCTATATCACTATATTCCTGCATTCATAGATGTACCTACATTCCCTGCAGCCATTGCATTTCTGCATATTACCTAATGGAATCCTATCTTTGTCTTTCTTCCTTTCAAAAAAGTTCTTAATGTTGGGTCCTCTTCTGAAAACTATTTTTGGTTTATTACCCAGTTTTTCAGTTAATCCATATGCCCCAAAAACACAATTCCAGTTCTTTTCCACCATTTTATGGACTTCTGCAGTATCTTCATTATATGTTAACACACAACAAATAGTTACCTCTTCTGTCTTCTTAACATTCAACAAACACTCAGTTTTTTTCAATAATGGGGGATAAAAATCTTCTCTCCTGCTTGTTACATAACTCTCCTGTCCCTCTAGGGCACTAGTTGGGTAACTCCTTATTGGCAGCATAGTCTTTAACTCTACCATTTGTTCTTTAAACCTGTTGTCATCTGTTGGTAGTCTTGATATTCTAATCATTTGGCCCTTTACCAAATTTCTTTTTTGCCAAAAGGGGTGGTCACGCTCCAAGTGCAGATAACTATTCGAGGGGGTGGGCTTCCTATATATACATGATTCATAACATCCATCCCTTCTATTTTTGTATAGGTGGATGTCCAGATAATACCTGTTTATTTCTCAATTTTACTGGTAAAGCTCAAAAAATCAGTAGTGGCATTGATATAGTTCAAAAAATCATCTGCCTCATCAAGCCCCCCTTCCCATAATATTAGAATATTGTCCAAAAATCTAGAATACCTAAAGATATTTTTCCTAAATATTGAATTTGACACAAATTAAAGTTTTTTAGAATACAGGGAAACACACTGGCAGGTTTTGCTGAATGCCACAGTTTTTCCTGGTATCAATGACAAAATTTCTCTAAGGAGCTTACTTCATTTAAAAGCAGATGAAATTAGATAAAAATGGTTTAAGTGGTTGAACATCGAAGCAATTAAGTTAGTATCTAATATGTTGTGTCTTTCGGCTTTTCCGGATTGCTATTTATAAATATATTTTCTTAACAGATGAAATGTTTATTATATATATGTGTTTTTATAGGAGAATTATTCATGTATTATACATAGCTATATATTTTTTAAAGAATATATTAATGTGTTTTTAACTTGAGAGCAGACTTGACTACTTAATTCATTTAAGTTAATTGGTTGTGATTAATTAATTGAATTGTATATAAAAAAGGGGGGAAGTGTGTAAGGTTTTGTATCTGATGAAGTTCCGTTTGTATTGAGTGTGAATAAAGGGAACGAAAGTGCTTATAACCTTACCTTGCCTGGTATCTGGTTCTTTTCAAGGAGAAGGTATCCTGTGACATTTTTGTTGTTTACAAAAAATTACAAATGTAATAGTATTGTGATTACTGTAATTTATAAAATTCAGTTTAAGACCTAGAACCTAAAGAGTACTACCACTATAAAAATATTTTGTGCTGAAGAAGTTGCCATTTATACTTTAGTAACCGCTATGGTTTCAGAGATCTGTACATTTGTTTTAAGTGTGGGGACATAATTTGATTCTGTCAGAAGGCTTGGTCTCCGCCCATTGGAAGTTGCAGTGCAAACTTCCTGAGCTCCATTGGAGCGAATGAGTAAAGACATCCGTGTTACTTAAATATGATTCATCAGTGCAAAACAGGCAAGTTGGTTTAATATGCAAACAACACAAAAGAACCTCCTTGCTGAAACACCTATAGTTAATAATGTTGGATCATATTTTCAGTCCCTTGCAACAGGATTTAAAATTATATGACTGCATCATATCTATAAAACAAAAGCTAAGCCATTTGCTAGTAAACACAATAAAGTAGACAAATCACCTAATTCCTCCTCCGCTGAAGGATTTAATGTTTTTTCAGATGCAGTCATATATGGAGGTCATTGATGTAATAAATCGGCTATAGGTCAACATCTCTCTCTCTACATAAATACGCACACACAAATTTCAGTCATAACTACAACAGATGGGAAGATAGGTTGCCTATACAAGGTCAAAAAATTTCTCCTAATGAATTCTAGAAGTTTCATTTATGCACATACTTCTTGCTTTTTTTAAACTTGTCACACATTCGTAAGCTTGCACTGTTCTTTATTTACGTACATTTGAGCAGTAATATGAAAGGAAATTCATGTTTACCTCTAACTGCATGTGACAATTCATCACTGTATTTGACTTCTTAATCTAAAGTTACTTAAACGTGACCTGCATCTGCCCTAAATATAAGAAAATTAGGATCACAGTTTATTTCAGCAGTCAGGCTCTGTCTGTACAAACGTCATTGTTGAGATGTGAATTCTATAACTTTGGAGTCAACATATGTATATTACTCAATTTAATGTAGGTACTGTGGTATGTACAAGTTTACATTCTCATATTTCCAGTTTCAGCATAGTTTTTACTTAATCATTACTACATATTCTTGATTAATGATATATCATTGTATGTAATGTATTTTTAGAGCATTTCTCCCATGGACTCCATGGAAAATCGATTATTATCATGTGAAATATCACTCAGTCCTAGGGTTGCCCACATCTTGCAGTAAAAGGGTGCAATGTATACAGTTAGTAAATAAATGACATATGAATAGCCTGTAACTTATTTCTGTCAGGACAATATTCACATTACCAGTGACAACAGATCATGCCACTTGTTTATCTCAAGAACATTCAGATTTTTAGAAATGTACATCAATTCCTGAATTTCTGCCTTGCCACCCACCCCAAAAAAAATTGTGATTCATACCTCCCCCAAATTCACTGCCCTCGATCAATGTTATATATCCTAAATAAGGAATTAAAGTACAGTGTAGGTGAATTTGATCAGATCTCCGATTGTAAACCAGGTATTGTGTTTGAGACATGGATGCCTACAAAAATCCATCTCAATTGAAGCTCAGGAGGTGAATCTTGGCATCCATTTTGAAAACACAAAATAGTTATGACTAGACTGACCAGAAGTCTTTGCAGTGCATGGAATTTTTTCTGCTCCATGCTCTGCTAATCACAGGAAGAAAGTGTAGTGTGGGAGTCCGAACTGTCTGTCAGATTTCAAACACTTCAGCACAGTCAAGACAGTTGGTATAATGGTTAATGTCTTTGTCTCCCATGCACAAGGTGCAAAGATGGATCCTGACCTATGTCAGCATTTCTATGAAGTTTGCATATTCTCCTTTTGCCCCTGTGGGGTTACTCCCTACCAAAAAACACAAGGAGTGTTGCCATCTCAAACTGTTACAAGAATGGAGGTGTGGGCAGCAGCACAGACGCTAGGTGGTGCCTTTTGGAGGAAGAGTTGTGTAAACCAACCACTTGGTACATCAGCTGTGGAGCACAAATCACAGACTTCATTCCATATCAGAGCTGGCCACTCGATAATGTAAAAATTGGCTCTAGGTGATTTGGTTATGTTGAATATTGTCACTAAAATGGGCATGGGTATTTGACAGTGATAAGTGGATTGATGACCTGGCCTACTGCTGCCTGTTCCAGGGACCCATAGGGGTCTGTGTACCCCAGTTGGCTAGTGTGTGCCCCACCATAAAGCTTCCCTTCCTCACACTTCCTATCTCATCCACTCAACTCTCACTATGCCCTTTATTTATTATGCTCACTCCTCACAGCTTCTTACTACCTGACTGCTTTACCCCCCCTTCCTCTTACCCTGCTTCTTCCATTACCTCACTAACTATTCTATCTTACTATTTTCAATGTTCTAATTTCCTATCCTTAAACTGTAAACTACTCTGTCTTATAGATGTGAAAATTAGTGTACTGCTCTTTGATATTGTACCAATACTTGTTAAAGTAGTTAAGTATGTTGCTACAATGTTCTACTGTTTTACAAATCAGTTTCAGTTGTATGTATATATGTATGCATGTTTTCGGTAAACTGTTTACTTTTCCTTTTGTAATTGTAAGTATATCATTTTGTGGAGCTTTTCTCTCCAGGCTTCCGCTGAAAATGGGTTCCTGACCCAGTCAATAAATAAGTAAATTAGCCCTTTGTTAATAAGCTACAGGCTGCTCAGTGTCCAGTTGTCCTGCACGGGTTACCTGGGACAGCTCTGTTAACCAAAAGCTGGATGTAAAACCAATCAACCTGTCAAACATGGACTAGGAATTGCCACACTCAACATCAGTTTATTTTCAGGATGGAAACTGAAAGTGGATGATATGATGGTATGGAAGAGGCTGGTATTTTGCATATCCAGGAGATTGTGTGGAAGGGCATTGCAGCAAAGCCACTTATCTACTACTCAGGAGGAGGATGGACTACAAATGGTGTAAGAATTGTGGTGAAGGAGAGGCTTTGGAAGACAGTGCAGGATGTCATTAGAATTAGTGACAGACTCAAGTGTAAGGATAGGGCAGTATTCATAATCTCAGCCTATGCTCCACAACAGGGTTGTGATAGCAAGGAAAAGTGTGCATTCAGACATCATTTTCAGGATCTGCAAGCAGGTGCTGATAATGGGGGATCTGAATGCACGTATCAGAAGAGAGAGACCAGCATATGAAAGCTGCCTAGTTCCACAAGGGTGAAGCAACAGGAATAAAGGAGAGACCATTCCAGGCTTCTTTCTGGCAAGTGGTTTGATGATAAATGCGTGGTTCAGCAAGAGAGTGCATGAGAGAGTCGCAAAATCACAATTGAGTGGTCAACATGCAAATCAGGTAGACTTCTTCCTAGTAAAGAAAGGGCACTCTGGTAAAATCAGTGATTTCAAAGTCTTCTCTAGTGAGAGAGTCTGCCCACAGCATAAACCACTGGTTGCCACAGTCATCTGCAAGCTGTGGTCAGGAAAGACTCTAAGGTCAACAGAGACTAGGTTGAAGACATTGAAGTTGACTGGAGAGAAAGTGCATGAGTTGAAATAAATACTCAGGGCTCTTGCACCTCTGGAAGAACCACCAATACTTGTATTTGAAGAACGACAGCATCTCAAAACATCAATTGTGAGGACTATAGAACAGATATGCAGTTGAGCCTGATGTGCATAAGGAAAACTGGTGATGGAATCCAGAAGTCATCAAGACTGCAAGAAAAAGTGGGAGAAATGATGGACCAGGCTAAGAAGGAATACTGGCTGGCTAACAAAGAAAGCATCTGCAGTAACATAGAACAAGGTATCATGCATATTCTGGAAAGTGTCTCAGTAGATGACATAAAGAAGCTATCTTTTAAAGAAAAGTTATCGGACACCCTTCATAAGAGATGCTAGCAACAACATGCTCCAGTCCACAGGCCATCAGAAGCAGATGAAAGGAGTACTTCATCAGTTTCTGAATGCAGAAAACTCCAAAGAAGCTGTACTGCTCCAGATACAGCCTACAATGAAAGAGAAATCACTAGGGAAGATGAAGTCAGGAAAAGCAACAGGCTCAAATGAGGTCACTGCAGACATGATAAAGATGCTGGGTGAGTTGGGAGGGGAATGGTTTCTAAGTTACCCATACCAATATGGAGGGAAAGTGAACCCTAGATAACAAGAGAACAAACATTCTGGCACCAGTTTACAAGAACAAGGGACGCATTCACAACAGTTTGCAGTATAGAGGTATACAATTCCTGTCACACTGCATGAAAGTTATGTAGAGAGCAACTGATAAATGAATAGTGGAAAGTTTGATGGGAGACTAGCAGTTTGGATTCAGATCAGGATACCGCACAAACTTCCTAATGTTTGCAATGAGATTGGTAGTTGAGAAGAAGCTTGAGATGAGAATAGTCCAACTGTGCATTCCTAGACTTGGGAAAAAGTATATGACGAGGTTGACCAAAAGCTGATTTTGGGCAGTCCTTTAGTGGTTCATAGTCCCCGAAATATTGGTAGAATTAGTGCAGGCGATGTACAAGGACCCAATGGCATTAGTAAAACAGTCTTTGGACTAGCAGAGGGAATGTGTGTGCCTAAGGATTCAGCTCTGAGCCCACTGCTTCACTGGTGATGGGTTACATTAGCAAATGTGTAGGAGGTGACAGATCAACAAAGTTACGGTATGCAACTGATGTGGCATTGCAAGCTGACTCCAAACAATTCCAAACAAGAAATTCAGGAAGGGATAAAGGGATGGAATGCAAAACTGAAGGCACACTTGATGAAACCAGGCACATATAAAACAGCTGTTATGGCAGCAAATGGGGAAAATTAGAAGAAGTTGAGAATTGAGATAGAAGGAAAAATAGTGCCACAGGTGAACAGGTTTAAGTACCTGGAAGGGGGGGTCGAGGAAAAAGTAAGTCTGAATGAGGTGGTCAAAGCAAGAATCCGAGAGGCTGCAGCCAACTGGCATAGTGTGCCAGGAGTGGTGTATGACAGACGAATGTCAAGGAAGTTGAAAAGCAGGGTGTACAACCCAGTGTTGACCAGTACTATTGTATGGTACAGAAACCTGGACAGTGAAAGCAAAGCATTTGAGGAAGTTAGCGGTGATGGAGATGAAGTACCTGATACAGGCTGTAGAATGCACGCTGTGGGACAGACAAAGACACAAGAACATCCGAGAAGATGCACTGTGCAAGTATTCTCTCTAACATGCAAACATTTTAAAAGTTTTATTTTTTTTTTAACTAGAAAAGGTGCCCATGCTACTTGGGGGGGGGGGGGGGTTGCATGGGAGACCACACTGCAATACAGGGCATTTAAGACTGAATGCTACAGCAGAACCAAGATTAAATGACATTTATATGGCTAACATCATAAAATTAAGGGCTGCCAAGTTGTTTACTATTTCTGCTTGTAATTCTTCATTATTTAACTACTGGTTATTTTAGTTTCAGCAACATTTGTCTGGATTGCCTAATTATATTACATTAAAAAAACACAATCTACATAGTTTTAGCAAATAAATTCACTTTTTTTACTATGAAAACAATGTAATTTGTGGTGTGTGTGTGTGTATATATATATATATATATATATATATATATATATATATATATATATATATATATATACATATTTATTAGAATGTATTTATTTTTTTATTTTCTTTGTAACATGATGTAAACTTTTAGAGAAGTCTGTCTTTAATTTACACTTTATTAGTATGATCAGCTGACATGCTGTTTGATCACATGACGTTATCTAGCTTTTAAATAAAAACATTTGGTGTACGACTCCGATGAAGTCCTTTGTGTTTAGATGAGTGCACTTAATCTAGTAAATTTATTCTCTGGTTGGACTTGGGCTTCAGTTTGTGTTTATACATCAGAGCAGAAGCCTAAGTAGCTCCAGTTGCAGAAAAGTTTAAGGAGAACAGATTCCAGTGTGTCCAGGAAAGCAGAAGACAATCTGATGAAGATTATTTGGAGCAGACAGGAAGAGAAGGTATGATGAAATGAAGGCATTCAGCAAAGAGATGGATGGGATTGTATGAGGGGGAAGACCTGTGACAATCGAAGAAGGTGGTGGAGTGGCACTGAACAGAGAGATGGTAATAGTAGACACTACACCCCAACCCCATGTAGAAAATGTGAGAAAAGGGGATGATGACTGCCAGGACAGACAGCAATCAGAAATGAAGTTTCCCTTCTGAAGAGCTAAGTGCTTTTAAAGCTGTTAGACTCTTCATTCTGCCACAGTATTAGTTTACAAGTGTGGCCAAGTTAATTTCTAACAGCTTATAAAAACTGTGTATGTCATTTTCATTCATTCCTCAACAACTGGTTACGGATCCGAACCTCAGATCCAACTTGACCACTTCCTCCAGATTGTAGAATACTTGAACACTCAAGCTCCTCCCTTTGCCCATAATGCCCACCAACCTAACACACCTCAGATCTCATTTGCTTCCATTGCAAACAGATTGTGAGGTCTTGCTTTGGGCGCTTTTTTTTTTTTTTTTTCTGCTAGCCTTCACCTTTAAATGAGTTTAGCTTTATTTCTTCTTTACTTCCTTATGTCTTTGTAGTTTAATATATTAGTCCCTTTTTCTTTTAATGTACTTAATACCATTGTTTGTAGTCCTGTCTTTCCCTCCCTACTCTTCATAATAACTCTTGTTACCATCATTGGTAATTCTTTCCCTTCTTTCTTTACTTATTTCCTTTCTTATAACAAAAAAAATCCATTAGTCTTTTGTGGTGTTTGTTCCTTTTACCTTATCTTTTCACTATGTTGGACAAACCGTCTGGTTTCAAAAAAATATGTGGTGTTTGGGCATAAGATTCTCATTTCGGATGCCCACACAGTGTGTGTATAATTGTCTAGGTTCCAAACACCTAGATACAGATTGCGAGATCTGTAAAGGCTTCAACCCCTGAGCCTTGACTGAGAGGTAGAATAAACTGATACTTAGAAGACCACTATGTCTGCTGGGGCTCAAACCCCAAGAAACAAGACAAGAAGGGTGGTTCTGTTACTCAGGATTCACATATAAGATCCTTTGATCTCCCTTCTACTTTGGCATCAACTTCAGCTCCTTCATCGAAGCCACCAGCTAAACTTTCAAAAAAGTCAGATCCAGCTGTTTTGGATCCAAAACCAACACTTGAAAGATCCCCTTGGATCCATTCTCCAAAGTTACTTTTGGAGCCTATTACATTGAGATTACTTTTACTGTTCCTGGAACAGTCACCTAGATGACATTCAAGGCCTTCTTCTATGGCTTCCTCCTTTAGATCCTCCCGGAGGCTATCCAAAGCAGATGTGGATAGGATGATGAAGTTCCTTGGGATGTGAATTCAAATGGGAGTCTTCTCTGCTCTGACTCCATCTGGTCTTGAGAGCTTGCAAAGAGCCACACCCCCTATAATATCTCCTTCTACAATTTGTACTTGGTTTCAGAACTGTCTGACCTGAAACCCTTGGGGTTATCTTCCTCGGATCCAAAGATTATAGTGTCTTCGACTCTGATGGTTTCTCTGATCAGTCCAGCACTGAGTACCTTGGAGATGATACTTGGAGCTAAAGCATTAGTGCTGGCTCCAGGGTGTTTTGAGTCAAATTCAAAATTGTCAGAGCCATCTCTTTCCCTCAGAGCATTAGTGTTAGCTCGTTTCTGACTCCCTCCGTGGTTGGGTTGTTAATGATCTGTGAAATTCCCTTGTCATATTCATTGGCTTCTGCTTCCCCTAGGTATTCCGCTTTTGAGGTAGTGGAGAGAGTATTCTCTCTGCCTGGAAATAGGACAACCCTGTATTCCTTGCATCAGACTTGCTTGTCTCATTTGATTTTGCAACCAGAGTTTTGTTCATCCATTCCACAGGGACAGGCAGACCGAAACCGTCTCCAGTCTACCCATCAGGGTATCATTATCTCTTCCAATATCTCCATGGAGCATCTCACAGAGGAGGTCCATCAGAAGAGAATGTGCAAGAGGGAGTCACTTGGACTCCCCACAAGTCTGTCACTGAAGACACTGATTTTGATGCAGGGAAAGGATCCCACAGATCACCACCTGATGTTTTGTTTGTTTAAGTAGTTCCAAGATGCCTCCACAGAGGTGATTGATCTCCTGATAGCTCTTCACAAGAGGAATAAGTGTTTATGGAGGCTTTCTGGTCTGGCCCATCTACCTCTTGGGTGATTCCACCTGCCGATGAGCTTGTAGATTTGGTCTCTAAGCAGGCATGGAAAGAACCAGACACCATCGAGCCTATACCCAAGAGATCAGACAAAATCCTTGCACCTCTAAAAGGCTATCCACACTGCAGTAAAGGAGTGTCCTTTGCCAAGGTTGTTGCAGTGACCACAAGGAAGGAAATAGAACAGAGTTCCTATGTCCACCCCCCCCTAACTGGCAGGCTAGGACACTAGACAGATTTGTGAAACATGTCTGTGCATCAGTGACCCTCACTTTGGTACACTTTACCAGACTTCAAAGAGATTTGCTCAAGGAGCTTAAATCTTTTTTCAGATCCTTATCTTCTGAGGAAGGGAATACCATTTCCTTGCAGTTGGCTACCCTTCAATCTATATCCAGTTTGTTCATGAGGTTGATCTCATGCAGCTGAAGGTACCTCATAGGAGGTGGTTTCAGGCATTTCCATTAGGACAGTGGGTGCGCTTATGTGATTTTGTTAAACCCTTCAAATCTTCTTTCGTAAGTGCACCCTTTGTTAGAACTTTGTTATTTGGCCCCAGAGTGAAAGACAACACACTCTAGGTGTGAACAAGAGGGGAAGACCCTGTCTGCTGCCAGTGGACATTTTTCTACTCCTCAGCGGTCTTTTTCTAGAAACCAGTGAGAAAGATATAGTAGTGAGAAAGATGTAGTTCAAGAAATCACAGGGTCCCTTTCAAGATGCACATGGAGAATACAGAGGGGGAACCTCAAATGGAAGACGCTGTCCCCGTGGCAGAGGTGGTCCTCAAAGTCAGGGATCGACAGATGTCTTCTTAGACGGATCCTATCAACATCTGTGAATGTAGGCCCAACTGTCCATCTCTGGAGGCAGTTGGGGGGCATCTATCTTTGCACCAGAGAGCCTGGCTAGATATCACAAAAGATTTATGGATGAAGAGGATAATATCCAGAGGTTATATCGTACCATTTTCTCAGCCCCCACCATTACTTCCGAAAAAGATCCCTGATGTTCCTGGCCCAGAAATTGTACTTATTGGCCGTTTGGGCAGTATCTACATCTCTCTCAACTTCAATTTAAAAGCCCACATTTGCACTTGTTTCCACCCGGTCTTGTAACTAGTCTAGTCCAGATACAGATTTGCTATATCCAGGACTGTTTGTAAGCTCGAGCCCCCTGAGCCTTTCTGTGTTGGTGGGAAGCCTTCTAGCTTATCAGTGGAAGTGGTAAGCACTAGGTAACCTATCTACCACATAAGGAGTGGTTTCTGGCCCACATATTGTAGTTATTGGCCGTTTGAGCAATTTTTTCATCTCTCAAAACTTTCTGATTTAAAAGCTGCATTTACACTTGTTTCTTTCCTGTAACTATTCTACTTCAGATACTGATTCTTGGTTTTAGCACTTGAATTTGCTTATTCGTCCTAAGCACTTGTTCAAAACTTGTTGTAAGCACTAAATAAGCTACAAATTACTACAGCACTTAACCTTCCTTGTTACCTAGAGTAAAACAGTTTTTGTACTTACTTTTCTTACTTGCTTAGAGAAAAACGGCTCTTGTACTCCCTTTCCTCACTTGTCTAGAGGAATATAGTTTTTTATTCAGGTATGTCCAAGGGTCAGCTCCCAGTGTTCTCTCCTGCCTATCTGATGAATCTGGGCATCTTGGGGCAATGTATAAATTGCCTCATGTACACAAACAACCCTCTCCTCCTACCACCCAACACTACAACTTGTGAGAGATGCACTTATCTAGCCAAACTGGAGGTAAAGCTTTCTCCATCCAAGACTGAACTTGACAGTCAAGAGGAGAAGGTAGACACTTGCAGCACACCACACTCATCACATAGTCCCACTAAACTTACACCACCAAAATCCACACATAGACACACAAAAACATTCGCGGAGGCTCTCAGTAATAATCTGCTCAAGCAACAGAGACCTCCAAAGCAGAAATGCAATCAACCTCCACCCCCGACACAGCCCAAATGACATAGTCCACAGACTCTGTGCCACTCAACTACAGCCCATAAGGCAAAACAACGTACCCAACACACTAATCATAGGTGACTGCATAGGCACACTGATGTCCCACTCACCAGGCTAAACAAGGAGAAGGTTACTGTCAGCTGCCTGTCGGGTGCCAGGATCCGCCACATAACCCATGCACTCGGGTCACTCCACAACAAGTAAAAATATGACTCTGTCATTGTCCATGTTGGTGTGAATGACCTGAGACGTACCTCCCTGGACAACATTAAAAGAGATATAGGTTCATAGGGTAGGTACTAGGCTGTCGGCCCAAGGGCCTAAGTAAGCCTAGCCAACAAGGTTCCCTGGCTTACGCCACCCAAGAAAGTTATTTTCCTGTGCCCCTGTTGAGTAGAGCCACAGAAGTGATCCGCGGGGTGTATTTCCTATTTCCCATCCACTTATTTTTCTTGAAGAGTGCTAATGAAGAACTTTGCTTGACAGAGTAGCTTGTTCCAGAGTATGGGAAGTCTCTGCAACAGGAATCTATCTCTCCAGCATGTCCTGTTTATTGTGGTGACAAGGTTTAGGTCCCTAGAGCATGTAGTTCGGAGGGACTGAGATTTCTTTAGGTGTAGTATGTCCAACAGTTCTGGGTTTGACATAGCTTTATATATTAGGCAGAGATCATCTCGGAGTAGGCGATATGCTACAGAGTAAAGTTGGAGTTTTTTGAGACTGTCAGTGTAGAACATCTGTTCGAGGCCAGTAATCCTCTTTGGGAGGTATTTCTGTGGTGTTTCCAGCTGCTGCAGATGTCTTGTGAGGTACATTCCAAAAGGGGTGTTAAGAATCCCTAAACACTGTTAAGATTGGATCTCATGCTAGTGAAACGCTTAACAAATTTTCATTTTTCCCCATTTTGGAGTTTAATCACTCAGGTCCATGCACTGCATATGTATTGCTTGTAGTAAAACAATCCTGCATTACACCAGCCAGTTAATGTATTTGTTAAACAGGTAAACCTTATAACCACAGATACCTTTATTGAGGTGTAACCAGGAGCATTATCTGGTTAAGTGATTGTTTTTGCTTGATGGCTGTATCAAATCCATGACTATTCCCTCTGAATATATTATATATATATTATAGCTAAAGTAAATCGGTGAAAAGTAGTACTAAAATATGTCACAAAATATGCATCAGATAAGTGTGGGAATTGGCACCAAAAAAATTTCCAGCACCAGACGAAAGCAGTAACACGTGACTTGGACAGGTAGAGTTCCTAATAAAAGGTGACATTCGGAAGGTATTTTTGTTAGCGTGCATTGCACAAAAGTCATTTTGGTCATAGAGCAGTCCTGAAATTCGTGCTGTTTGCATGTTTGCCACTTCTTAGTGTTTAATCCTTGGCTGCATGTTTCATTCCTGTGTCTACTAAGGGAAGATACAATGGGTCTGTCATTACATCGAAAACACCCTAGTCCTCAAGAAAATTCTCTCTAGCTGGAAATGCTCTCACTGTTGATAGAGGATCTGTTGGTGGCTGTGTAGAGCTTCCTCTCTTGTGGTTTCCTATGCTATGTAATCGGATCTTGATGAACAAATGCTAAAAGATGGGGAAAAAGCAGATCTAAAGCTCTGATATTGAGGCAAATAGTCGTAGTTCAAACAACACAACACTTGCTGGCTTTCAGAAAGATCCAGCCATACATGTAGTTTAATAGTATGTTACATCTTTATACTTGAGTTAACCTTTTCTTTCCCAGAAACTGAGTTCATTGTTTCATTTCAGCCTTGAGACTTTGTGTATGTTTACTGCTTATACTTGATAAGTACTGACTATATGTCTTTGGATACTCCTCCATTATGTTGATTTCCATCCAATTTCTGCATTTTCTGTAGTTCATAAGTGGAGAAGAGCAGTTCACCTAAACCTTTCTTTTTGATCTCTAAAGCTTAATATTTCCAGTTGTTTGCTTATTTTATATTTATTTTATTTTCTTAACCAGCTAAGTCAAGTGTTCCACTAGCATTTTCAGTATGATCAGACTGGCGTATACAGAGGAATAAACATAGTATAGTAATACATAACAAAAGGTAATACAAGTACAGTGGGTAGTAAAGGTGTAGAACACTGACTAGGTTCAATATAGTATCCAGTTTCGTTAGAAGTATCTGTGACTATTTTATTACATGAGCTTTTGAATTCTGCATTCATGACCCAGTGTCACACTCAACCATACTATTTTGTTGGTGCATGGTGAGCCATTCTGGTCTACTAGCATGGTCTTGAATTCTAGCAGACATTCAGCATCTCTGCAATTTGTGGTGACTTCTGTAATGTAGTTATGGAGGCTACCTTAAGTATTACTTTCTGAGAAAGTGCTTAATATATTCTTTGGGGATAGGCACTGTTTTGTGATGCATATCTCCCAACCTGTAGTATTCTTCTGGGGAAGTCAACTATCCATCAGTAAACTGGCTGTCCTACACTGCTAGTGGTCGGCATGCCCAGCACTTGCTTGAAGATTATAAATGCTAACTTGTACAAATGGTTAACCATCCTACTAGGCAGTATCCTTGATCTAATCCTCACAAATGTGAACACTACTTGTACATCTCCATCATTCTACCTTGTTAAATCAGATCATAAATTAGTGACCCTTCCCTGTAAAACTGATTGTACTGCCCCTGTAAATACCTCTGTGTTTAGGAACATGAACAAGGCAAACCTCAGTTAGTTGATGCCTAAATAAATTCTGTTGTAATCTGCCTACAGTGGATCCTATTGCTAAAGCTGCTGCCTGCGCCTCCGATTTCTTCTCCCACTTAAATAGTTGTATTGATAAAGCAGACACTGTCCACACCAAATAAAATTAGAAAATCAAAAACAACCCCCTGTGTTGGAATACCCATATAAATAAATTATATCATGAGACTCAAGAACCATCCCTATGCACCCCCACATATTCTATCAACTATATTACTCAAACAAAAAGCATCCCTACAACTTAACATAGTAACCCTCCCACCATACCTATTACCCACAGAGCACAATCATAAAGTTTCCCTAATAAACAAACACATTCAAAAAACTGAGAAAGCTAATAACCTCATGCATATCAAAACCAGCCCTAAGTGGAAACATCCACCCCAACCCTGGCCCCGCCATCTCCAACCCCACTCCTCATAATCGGACTAGAAACCACAACTTCTCCCAAATCACAGCCAATAGAAAGCCAAGTGACCTCCTTCTACTAAGCCTAAATATTAGAACTATATCCAACAAGGTCCATGAACTCCATACCACCATAGACTTGTACTCCCCAGATATAGTCATCCTGACAGAAACCTGGCTAAAACCTCACATTACCAGTGAGCAAATCTTCCCTACCAGTTACGGCATACTAAGAGTAGACCGGCTAAACAGGAAAGGAGGCTGTATAGCTATAATATTTAAACAGCATTTAAACATCCAGATCTTAAAATCATCAGCTCCACAAATAAGCAATGAAGAAATAATATAAACCAACCTCAAAATAAACCATCAACATAATTGGATGCTACTTCTCACCTGGCCAAAACATCCCTCCACTAGAAAACCTCCTCAGCTGGACTACCCACCATCTCCCCCAAGAAACTATAATTTTAGGTGATTTCAGTATTGACTGGCAGTCCTATTCTGGCAACCATCCAACCCATCATCTAAGCCTTCATGGCTTCACCCAACTAGTCCAGTCGCCAACCAGGATAAAAAAAAACTCCAGCAAGCACACTACCCTAGATTGGATACTAGTCAGTAAGAGCCCCCAGTCATATATAGCAGGCTGCTTATCAGATAGCCTCAGTGATCACTCCCCAACATTCCTACTCAAAAAACACCTATACCAAGTTAAACCTATCATCTATCGTCATATACATAAAAAAACTAAACTTTAACCCACTCACATTCATCTCATCCCTCAAAGAATGTAACTGGCATCCTCTGAAGTACCTCAGTCTTGATGACGCAGTTGAATTTATTAATACTACCTTCCTGAGCATCCTTAATTACCATGCCCCCATAAGACTTTCCAGAACCAAAGTACAACCCTCACCATGGCTACAGAAAACCACTAAGTCAGAAATGAAAAATGGGGATAAAGCCTGGGAGCACCGGCGCAAAACCAAAACCCCCTCAGCTAGACAGAAATTCCTAGAACTACACAATAGAGTCAAAAAGCTAATAAAACAGGACAAATTCCAATACTACCAGTCTGCCCTAGACTCCTACCAACACAACCCCAAACAATTCTGGTCTTCCATAAACTCCATCCTCCACCCAGGTAAAGTCAGTACCCCTCCTCCTAACATCCCTCACTCCTCCAAAAATATTGCTACCTCATTCAACACACACTTCACACAAACCATACTGTCACTAGCTAGACAACACAACCCCCCTCCACTCCAACCCACACCTTCAACTAGTAATCTCCCCACTGTCTTCTCTTTTTCTCCTGTTCCTACCTCCAATGTAAAATAACTCTTAACTAAACTTAAACCCACCAAATTAGCAGCAGACAACCTCCCAAGCGAATACCTACAAATCGCAGCTGATGCTCTAGCCTACCCAGTATCCATCTTGATTAACTGATCTCTGTCAGAAAGTTACATTCCTACACTGTGGAATGTATCACATGCAATTCAGCTCCACAAAGGCGGCTGCTTCACAGAACTAACCAATTACTGCCCCATAGCTATTCTCTCTCCACTCTACAAAATACTAGAGAGATGCATTCACTCTCAGGTCTCAGCTTACTAACAATCTCCTTTCCAATACTCAACATAGTTTCTGATCAAACCAAAGCACCACCACTGCCTTACTCTCCTTTACTAACACTATCCTTCAGCATAAAAACAATGGCCATCTCTCCTCTGCTACTTTCCTAGACCTATCTAAAGCATTCGACATGGTCCCACACAAACAACTCATCTCTGTCCTCAATAACCTATCCTTCTCTCAGTCAGTCACCAGCTGGTTTCAGAGTTACCTGTCTGACCACCAACAATCCGTTGTATGGCAGAATGACATATCTCCCCAACTACCTGTCTCTTTAGGGGTTCCCCAGGGATCCATCCTTGGACCCCTACTCTTCTGTATTTTCGCCAATAATCTTGCCTCTGCCACCAAATATGGCACATTCATACAATATGCAGATAACTCAACCATCATCTTCTCAGTCCAGTCCCTACCCAAACTGCAAAAAGTCACACAGGAAGCCTTTTCCTCTGTTGAAACTTGGTTATCTGATGCCCAATTAATACTCAACCCAAACAAAACTAAACTACTCATCTTCCAACCCAACAAACATATTCAAAACGACTCTCACTTTAACATCAAAGCAAAAGACAACACCGCTATACACCCAACAGAATACACCAAATTGCTAGGAGTGGAAATAGACAATAAACTAAAATTTGACATTCACATATCCATGACCATAAAAAAAAGTCCGCAAAAAACTAGGAGAGTTATACAGAAATAAGCAACTTTTCACCAAAGCAGCAAAGATTTCAGTAGCAAATTCCCACCTTATCTCCACCCTACTTTATGCCTCTCCAATATATACCAACTTAAGGCAATGCGATCTAAACAAGCTCGAGACCTGCTACAACAAAATCGCCAAATTCGCCACAGGGATATCCTACCATAGTCACCACTCTCTCTCCATTGCTGAACTGGACTGGCTTGAACTCCCTCACCTCCTTCAATGGTATCAACTCACACTCGCCCACAAACTAGTAAACCATCCACTAAAAGTCCCATCCCTCCAGAATCTACTCCAACCCTATCGCACCACCAGACCACTAAGATCCAGCAACAAAAATCACTTACAGATCACTAAAGCCAATAACTCTGCTGGAGAAGCACTATTCTCTTGTGCCATAGCCAAATTATGAAACTCCCCACCACCCACAATTACCTCTGTACCATCATGCACCCACTTCAAAACTTTACTAAAAGCGCACCTAAAAACATGCTGGCTATGCCCTTGCACCTCCCCATCTAATATCACCCACCCCATCCACCCACTACCTTTCTTTCCACCCCACTAACTACCTTGATTATAGCAAGCTAGGATGCTCATAAACCTATCTACTTATTATACAGCAGGAACTTCTTCTTATAACAATTGTTGATGTCTGTTATGTACTTCACAAATGATAGATTCTAGTTATCTACTGATGTACTATGTTCTTCATCTGTAACTATGTTTGTAATTTTTAATTGCTATGTTGATCAAATTGTTAATTGCTATGTAATTCCAGTGTAACTACTGTCTGTATATTTTAACTCTGGAACTTTTCTCCTCGGGCCTCCGCTGAAAATGAACCTACGTCCAGTTGGACACTCCTGGTCAACAAATATAAACAAACAAATAAATAAATAATTGCTTAATGGTTATATCAAACAAATTAAGGGAATGAGTATGAACTTGGAATAACCACTAAAACAAATATAAGTACATGTCTTTCTTTAAATGTGTCATGAAGTTAAGAACTAACCCTCAACAATGTTTAGAATTAGTCCACAGTAATACTACACACACTTCCAAAGGAAATAGCAAATGTCCTAGCTGACAAATTTAGTGCAAATCCTACTCCCTGTACAGCTGCAGCTATTCCACAGGTTCTACAAATCTAGGGACCCCTTTAATTACTATGAAAAGTTTTCTCAGCTTCGTCAAAAGCTAGCACGTCATCCATGGGTCCTAAGGTTACCTTATTATTAGTGCCAAGTATGAACTATTTGAATTCCCCCCCTCCTACATCTAAGCCTGGTCAATGGCTACATTCCTGAAGTATTGAAAATAGCCATTGTAATGCCATTATACAAGGATGGCCAAGCCACTGACCGTGGTAACTCTGGACCTACTAGTCTTGCTAGCTTCATATGGAGTATATTATCATACCTCGTTAATTTGGACATTGATGAGGGTCCAGGGTTAAGAGGTTTTCCAGTCAATGTTAAAGAAAGGTCCTGACTCTCAAAGGTTCATAGAAGATTACTAGGCTAATGGCTTAAGGGCCCTTACAAGCCTGGCCAATATAACATGATTTCACCCATGGCCCCTAGGTGCAAGAGGATGGCCTGTATTTGTAACTATGCACTGAGTGTCTTAAAGATTGCCCATGTCCATAAGGGACATAGGGACTGCTGCAGGTGTGAAATTGCAGTTCACAATCCATTGATGTAAATTGCGTTTGAAGAGGGACAGGGAGTAGCACTGCTTAATGTGAATAGGAGATCTGTTACAAAGAAGCGGCAGTCTCTCAGAGCCATATCTGTCTCTCCAGCACATTTATTTTGAGTCACTGACTAAGTTTAGATCCCTAGACTGGGTAGGCCTTCTTGCTGTTTGACTTGCAGATGTGTAGCAGCTCCATCAGGGTGGGATTTGAGTGCCTTGTAGGGCAGGCACTGGCCACCACTTAATAGTTGATACTTTATAGGTTCATAGGTTCATACTAGGCTATCTGCCCTAGGCTTTCGCCACCCATTTTAAATTAATTTTGCTATGCCCTTTTTTGAGGTTAGTATACTGTGCCTCTGTCTAACAGTGACACAGAAGTGATACCTGGGGTAAACCTACGATCTCCCATCCACTCATCAAGATTCCTCTTGAAGAGAGTCAATGAGGGACTCTGCCTAACCTGGACTGGGATTTTATTCCAGAGTGAAGGGAACCTCTGGGTTATGAATCTGTCCCTCCAGCATGTCCTATTTATTTCAGTGCTGAGGTTCAAGTCTCTCAAGCTAGTAGCTCAATGGGATTTGGATTTTCTGAGGTGCAGCATGTCCATTAATTCCGGGTTGGACATGGCTTTATACGTCAGGCACAGATCGCCTCTGAGCAGGCGATATGCCACTGAGTAGAGCTGGAGTTTCTTTAACCGGGCAGCATATGGCATCTGTTTGAGCCCTTTGATCCTCTTGGTGAGGTACTTTTGGGGTCTTTCCAGTTGATGCAGGTGTCTGGTAAGGTACATCCCAAAAGGGGCATTGTACTCAATTATGAGCCTGATGAGGGATGAGTAAAGAGGCACTATGACCTCCCCTGATCTAGATGCGAATCCCTTCATGATTAGGTGGGCTATATAAAATGTTTTTCTAACCACTTTGGCCACGTGGTTGTCAAATGAGAGACTGCTATCAACTTTGGTCCCCAGGCCCTAATTACTTCTTCTGTACTTAATGTGGAAACATGATGGTGGAACTTTGAAAAAATAACCAAAGCTGTGGCTAGAGTTTTCAGTACATACAGCACATCTTGACCTGGTCAAGGCCTTTCATACTATTTCTCATGCAGGCATTATTGACTGACTTGTAAACATGAATATAAATCATAGTTGTGCAGTGGATAGCTAACTGGTTGTCTGATGACATGGATAGAGTTGTTAAGTGCCCCTTCTGAAAGAAAAAAGTTACCAAGGGTCAATCACAGGGTGTAGTGCTGGGCCCTCTCCTATTTTACATCTATTTCTCAAATTTTCAAGCTTATGGTGATTTAAGTTTGAGACAGCTGTAAAGTGGTGTTGTTTATTCAGTCTTCCACTGACTCATAATTACTCCAACATGGGTTAGACCATGTTAACAGTTGTTGCAAGGGCAATGGCTTCCAACTAAATATAAACTGATGTAGCATAGTTTGTTTTGGTAGGGGGAAAAACTTTGGCATATACCATATAGATGACACAATCCTCTAGTCAGACACTGTCACAACAGGATCAGACACAGTTGTCCATATGTCACCATCATGTTTCCACAGTAGCTTGGAAGGTCTTCTACCTGGCTCATCTAGTTTCCAAAGACATCTTCCATAGATCCAAAGAAGTCCTAGTTCCCCTTTAGTCATATCATCTGACCAATTATAGAATATAATGCAGCTTTTAGCATGCATTTCTACAAACATGTCACTCAACTTGATAGAACTCAGAAATTCATAACTAAAAAGATCAGTGGCCTTGAACAATCTTTGCTTTCAGGACAGACCCGACAGCCCTCTGTTTTCACTCAATTTCTTATAGACTCGTCTGTGGAGATTTGTGTCTAGCCTTTTGAGCCATGAAAGATCGAACACTCTTTGATGTCTTTTCCCGTCACATTGCAGCTGATACCTCAAATACCCAGTTAAGAAAATGAAACCTTTTTCAACAGATATGACACATTGGTGTGATAAAAAAAACGTGAATCAACAGCTTACTTCTCAACACAATACCAATAAAACTCAAAACAAGAAGTAATGAGGAGAAAATAAAATATATTCCACCAAATGAACGCTTTATTGATAAATCCGCGTTTTCATCTGTATGTAGACTTCATCAGATTAAACACTGGTTACATATCCATTTTACACTTTTATATACATTTAAAAATTCACAAACCAATCCTCGCTAACCATAGTTAACAATTAACAAATCAGATGTCTCTTAAAATTACTTAAATATCTCATTAATATATTTCACCTCTTAAAACCATAAAACATTTTAATTTGTGTTTGTATTGGTGTGATAGGCTGATATCCCAATGTCTCCATCACCTCTGGAACAAACTTCAGCTGCATGTCACACACAATAGCACTGTTGCCACTTTTAAGGTAAACCTGGATACTAGGACGGGCAGCTTCAAATTTTCCCCAGGTCTATCTTTTCTTGGCCTCCTTTCCTTTGACAAGGTGTACTTTTACAGTTAGCATGCATTAATAAGGTCAAGCAGGAGGGGTACCACCTGCTCTAACTTAGAAATGTATACTGACCTTAGCCTTTTTTCCTAATCATGTCCCATCCCTTGACCATACCCCTGATTTTAGAAAAACCCTTGGCTGTAACACTATCACTATACAATACGATTCCCTCACACCACACATGCACAGTTGTAAATCTGTTCCCCAACGTAACCTTTACTCCAACCCCAAACCCCACACACACACACACACTGAATTCTATCCTCTTGCCTATCACTTCCTCTAACACGAAAAAGCACAAGTGATATTGTGAGGTATTGCCAGCTATGCCAGGAGAAGTAGGGCAGTGGATGTGTAACACATATCAGCACAGCTAGCCCCAATTTTGTAAAGAATTATATGTCATTTGTATATCAAACTGATTTGTATTTTATTTATTTATTTTTGTTTCCCAGGCAATTCCAACTGGACACAAGTCCTTTCTCAGCAGAGGCCTCGGGAGAAAAGCTCTGCATAGCAGTCAGAAAAGTACAGTACAAGAGTAGTAAGATTACAGTAATGAAGAAGCACAACATACAATATACAGAACAATTATTTACACTGACTATACAATATAAAGAACCAGTGTTGGGAGTTAGATAGAAATAGTGGATTTAGAATTATCTGGCTAGAAATCTGAGGTCAGGCTAGAATTTAAATTGACAGGAAATGGAAATATCTGTTATATTGTGTACCAGGCAAGTAGGACCTCAGCCATTATACTATGTTGAGGAAAAGAAGTCGAGCACGTGAGTGTTGTGGGGCGGGGGGGGGGGGGGTTGAAAGTAAAATGAGGAATTAGTCGGGTTTGGAACAAGGACATAGCCAGTGTATTTTTATGTGAGATTTAAGTTCAGTCTTGAATTGACTGCTAGAAGGTAGTGTGGTTCTAGAGGAGGGGAGGTTGTTCCATAGACTGGATATGCCGCAGGAGAATAGAGCATCACCTGCTGAATTTTTGGCTTTGGAGATAAGTTGATTTTTGCTGCACAAACGTAGAGGTCTAGCTGAGCTGTAGGTTTGGAGGAGGTTTTGAAGGGATGGGATTTTAAGAGGATGGTTTACTAGTTTGTGGGCGAACGAGAGTTGGCTCAGGTGAAGAACTTCAAGCCAGTCAAGTTCTCTAAGGGAGGTGCAGTGGTGGCAGTGATAGGTTGCTTTTTATTGTAGCAAACTTCAAGTTTGTTTAGGTCTGTCTGCCTAGGGTTGGTAAGTATAGGAAAGGTGTAGAGTAAGATGGAGAATAGTTGGGAATTTGCAACAGAAATTCTGGCTGTCTTGGTGAGGTAATGTTTGTTTCTATACAGTGTGCCTAGCTTTCTATGCACTTTTTTATGGTAAGAGATATGTGGGTGTCAAATCTAAGATTGTCAATCTCCACACCACGTAGTTTGGTGTGATCTACTGCGGAGATGACTGTATTGTCTTTGGCTAGAATATTCAAGTGGGGAATCTGGATAGGTTTGGAGGGTTGAAAGATAAGTTTAGTTTTGCCTGGATTAAGAAGTAGTTGAGCATTGGATAGCCAGCTTTCAACAGATGAGAATGATTCCTGTGTGATCTTTTGGAGTTCTGGTATAGTTGGGGCAGAGCAGATGAGGGTGGAGTCATCTGCATACTGTATGAGCATAGCATGCATAGTGGCGGAATGAAGGTTATTGATGAAAAGGGAGAAAAGTAAGGGGCCAAGAATGGAGCCTTGGGAGACTTCGAGTGTGACAGGAAGTCAAGGAGATAACTGTGGAACCAATCATTGGCTGCTTGGGAAAAGGATAGGTTAGAGAAGACGATGATTAGTATTTTGTGTGAGACCATGTCAAAAGCCTTTGATAGATCCAGAAATACAGCAATGGAGAGCATGCCATTGTTTTTAGGATGAAGGATAGTGTTTGTGAAAGAGAGCAAAGCGGTAGTTGTGCTGTGGTATAGTCAGAAGCTGTGTTGGGTGCTGGAGAGGAGGTTATTAACTAGGAGATAGTTTAAGACTTAAGAGTTTATCCATTTCTTGAGTATCTTGTTAAGTGGGGAGAGGATGGCTATGGGACAGTAATTGCAAAGTTCAGTGGAGGAGACGCCTTTATGGAGGGGAACAATATGTGATATTTTCCATAGTGTAAGGACATAGCTTTCTGATATGGAACAATTTCAGCTGCTAGTTTTGTGGGCTTAAGCTTTGACAGAAGTCTCTTGATATAGGAGGCGGGTACTGAGATGAAGGAAAAAGCAGGGGAGAGAGTATTTGGTTTGTATGGGGGGTGGGGGGCTGTACTTTTACGATGGTTTCAGTGAAGTGTTTATTGAACAAGTCCGCAATACTGCTGGAGGATGTGGGTATGGTAGGTGAGGGGGGTGTTTACTTTACTTGGGTGGAGGAAGGAGTTTATTGCGGACAAGAACTGCTTGGGGTTCTGTTGGGAGGAGTTTAGGGTGGACTTGATAGTGTAGGGTTTTATCAATTTTTATTTGCTTTTTGGCCTTATTGTCCAGCTCAAGGAAAGATTGCGTAGAGGAAGGGTTTTTTTTTAGGTGCCAGTGTTCCCAAGCCTTGTCTTTCTGTTTCATTAGTACCCTGGTGTTTTTTTGAAGCCAGAGGGAGTTCTGGGTTCTGGCTGTAGCATTTCTTATGGGAGCATGGGAGTTTAGGATGTTTGTACAGGTGGTTGTGTAGAAAAAAGATGTATTTGTAACGCTGCTTGTGTTAAAAATGTACCAATAATATGCCCTGCTGGACAGAAAAGGAAATATACATGCATTATTGTAACAGTTTAAATGTATATGTTTTAACAGAGGATACTGGAAGAGAAGAGTTTAATCTCAATCCACCTAACTTTGAAAATAGTTTGAAATTAAATTACCTGGCTTAGGCCATAAATATTGTATCCTACAGTTCTCAGTGCAGCCAGAGACAAAAAGTCTGTACTAGGAAGCTTTCTGCATTGTCTTTGGGGTGAGCTAATTGCTACCATAGAAGGTTGGAGGTTTAAAATTGTTTTATGACTTCCAGGAGCTGCAGCAGATCTTATCAAGGCTGTGTGTGTGTGTATTGACACACGTGCAAAGTCCTGACAGCCCCTAGTCAAGGGGGTAGCATGGAAACCAGAAGTCAGATGGCCAGATGTATGTGATGTCATCCTGGAATTCATCACTAAAATGATATTCTAATAGTAGGTGGGCCTGAAGTCTCATGGCAGTCTGCTTTTGTAACCTCATAAAGAAGGACCCCACCTATATCCTCTTGTCTTGCTCTAGTAAGTGACGAGGGAATAGTAATTCTTTTGATCAGTCAGGAAAATATAGTGAGAATTAGTTAAATACTATTTTCTGTATCTGTGTGAATCTATTCATCTGTGTTGCTTTAAATGAGAACTGCACCCGCAGACTTAGAAAACGTGTTTATTTCATCATGGCTTGGTATTTTCCACATTTTAACACCACTTTGGGACTATTTACAGGTTTCTAAATATTTTTATAAGTAATTTCGAGTCTGACCACATGGGATCTAGCATCTAGACGTGATTCTGATTGTTTAGTCTCCCTTTAGGTATCCCACAATGCAGTGCTTTTCTGTAACAAAAAAATACATCACTTAAGCCTCTTTCTTCCTAAAGCTTCTGTCACTGCATTTATTTTAAATGCATACACTGCTGTCTTTCAGTCAGTTTTAAGTAACATTTCATGCTGTTCAGTGACTACTTGAAACACAAACAACGCAAATGCCACAGAACAGACTTAAGTGCTTTTCACTGCTGCTTCTTTTTAGAATGGCTAAATTGCAGTCTTTTGTGAAGCCTGAATTGTACTACTACTAGTACTCATCTCCAGTCCCCCTTCACACATAACTTCCCTAGCTGGCAAAGTGCTAAGGGTAATTCCAGCTGTTACCTGCTGAGATTGACAGCTCATAGCAGGAGACTTGCCTCCTGTACAGTTTCCTTGTTCTAGCCTTTACTTTCTGTATGGGTAGGGGAAGGACCAGGGAGCTGTGACATCACAGCATGGGTGGGTTTTTAGGACAGCCATGATGTTGTCAGTTTGGTAAGGGAATTTGCCAGAAAACTACTTGTATCATTGGCCTTGATGACATCAACGAATTGGCGATTGCAGCAAGCTTTTCCAGGGTAGGATAAACGTTTTTTGAAAGTGAAACCACCACAGTACAGTAAGGTACTGTTCTAGTGGAGGAAAACAGTCAATTTAAAATATTTTAAATGCTGTATTATTGTTTATTCATAACAGGGACTGTAAATAGGGAGAAAAAAAGGACAGAAAAGTTGAGCATTTAATAATAGAATCCCGTTGTTGTCCTTTAATATTTCTTGTGATTGAAATTCTGGTGTTTACTGTAAATAGATATTTATTATTTTCATGTTCTTTCTGTATTAGAAAATATATTTAAATGTTTCATTGTGGCTGGTCTTTTAAAGTATATTTTAAGCTCTGAGAGTACGTGTATATATTTGGTGACAGCTCTGGCAGCTCCAGAAAGCCTTGCTGTTGATCAACCTACCATTTTTATAAATTTCACTCAGTATAATTGGGTACCCTTGCAAGAGCCTTAGACTAGCTGGCTTTGGAGTGTCTGGTGGTGGTGTAACTACCTTATAGACTGGGCAGAAGGGGGCATAGCTAATAATTCTGTCCCAGCCTTTTCCAGCTGTATGTGTGTGTGTGTGTGTGTGTGTGTGTGTGTGTGTGTGTGTGTGTGTGTGTGAAAATCAAATCTGTGTGTGTGCCAGCTGTTTGGAGCAGGGACACAAAGCTCTGGTTTCACAGAGACGTTGCTGGAGAACTTGGCCTGGACACTCTGCTAAGGTCTCAGCTCTATAGTTGTACCAGTGGGGGGAGTCTTATTGGTGACCTGGAGGGAGACAGAGAAATCCAGACACCAGACTGTGTGTGTTCCCTGTGTGCTCTTAAGATGCGTTGTGTGCTTGATGCAAAGAGCTGCATCTGGAAATATTGCGTTTATCCATTTTTGTTCAAGTGAACATCCCTCTCCATTGTCAGTGTTGAGGATTCAGGCTCCTTGATTACTGTCCCAGAGTGAGGACATCACAACACATACACACAAGCTATCCCCTATCCTAACCCCTATTATAATCCTATGCTACACACACACACACACACACACACACACACACACACACACACACACACACACACACACACACACACACACACACACACACACACACACACACACAGCCACAGCCACAGCCACAGCCACTCTTCTAAACTGCCACTTACCTCTGTCAGTTAAACATGCAGTCACTCAGTCTGGAATTTGCACAAACTAACCTGCACTACACTTTGTCAATCAAAGAAGCTGTCAACCAAATGTGGTGCAATCCTATGTTTGTGTGTTGAAAATAGAATCAGGATTTCAACTTCTGTTGCAGTGAAGCACTTTCCACAGCTATAAATAACTTGAAAGCGTCTTTACTATGTTTTCCTCAAAACTAAGCTTAATGCAAGTTGTTATTGTGCCCCTTAAAGGTGTGTTTCAATAACAGCAGTTACTGTTTTTATTTTTTTTTTATTTTTTTTTTATTTTTTTTTTATCATTTCAATGTTTAGTTAGATTTTATTATTTTGATCAGTTGTGAAGCTTGCCTAATATGTTTTGTGTGAATTAAATGGTTATGTGGCGATTGCTGTCATCTGCATTTGCAGTTTTGATCAATCTAGTACAGGCAAAACTTGCATGCCTGTAACTATATATTGTAAATGTGGACTTCTTAATGCAGTTTGATTGCTTTTATTTAAATGTAAATTTGCCGATGTCACAAGTGATAATTCAGTAAAGGTGTTTAAAAAAATGAACTTAATTAATCCAAAATAACTTATTTCCTTGTGCTCTGAGTACCCTCACAAACTAGTTTACAGTAGACTTTTTACCAAACCAGACCTGCAGTTGATCTGTTGTGTGTTCATTTATTTTTAGTTTATTCATTTTGTCCCTTAACTTCATGTGCACTGAATCCTATAAAAATAAAATGGCTGTAAAATGTGGAAGTGTCATAACAGCAGACCTGTCTTCTTTATGTACATTTTGTAGTTTCATGTAGCTCTGACCACTTTTTCATGTCTTTAAG
Source organism: Protopterus annectens (assembly GCF_019279795.1). Taxonomy (NCBI): domain Eukaryota; kingdom Metazoa; phylum Chordata; order Ceratodontiformes; family Protopteridae; genus Protopterus; species Protopterus annectens. The sequence goes on from NC_056737.1 coordinate 917,870,321, forward strand.
CAGCTACGACACTAAACATCTCTCAGAACATTTGGACATGATGGTTAGACAGTTAATGCAGGGGTGATATTATTCTTGTGCATTCCATGATATACAATCTGTTCATCTTGACCATGGATTCTAGATATCCTCAAGCTTGTCGGGTGGAGTACAACTTGCGTGACCCAGCAGATAGGAGAAACAACTTGTAAGAAAATTCTGAGATTAAAAACATATTTACTGGAGAACAATTATGAAAGATAATCTGTAATTAAATGTACTGAAGACATATAGTCAGCACTGTAATCATTTTTAGCATAACAATAGACATTTCAGGAAGAAGGCATTACATCTGAATGTGCAGTTAGGGTAATTCATTGAGTTACAAGAGGGAAAACATGTCAGCAGTGAAGGCTGATGCTAAGGATTAATATAGCAAACATTCATCGCTAACAAGAATAAAAACAAAAATACTAGGTAGAGAAAAGTCTTGGAATTTAGGTGGCTATGCTTGAGAATCTCTTCAGAACAGCTATAGGAAATAAATGTACCCAGTATCCTTACATTTGATGGGGATAAATGGTTACTTAAATGTTAGTGTCAGTAAAATAAATGAGCTTGTGCTCACAAACAAGGTACAAAGTTTACAAACACAAATTTACATACATGAAGATTAGTGTCAAAAAGTGAGTTTGCCTAAGTTGTGGAAAATTTCTCTTGTCGAGGCAGCAAAAGGCTGGTTTTACAACATAACATAACTAATGTCTGCACAGCTTGACTAATGAGGACAGAGGAGTTTAACCATGTTCTTGGTCAAAATACTCAACTTCCATGTACCAAAGGTAAGTTGGGTGCCTTCAGTACCTTTACTAGATTTACATTCAGATAAGACACATTTATAGCTCTCCACAGTGAAGGATGTGATGTACCCTTGCTGAGGTAATTACAGGGCTAGCCTAAATTATTCACAGAAGGTCAGTTGGCATAAAAAGAAACTGTGAAACTTGCCAAGAAAATTGTACATTTAGTTCATTTTTTTTACATAATTAACATTCCTATTGCAGTGTAAATTGTAAAATGTGTACATTTGGTGCTAGTCAGTATCCATATTTAACTTGCCACATACTAGGTCGAGGTGGTATGAGGAGGTGAGCATTGGGTAGGGTTAGAGGATTTCAGTATAGTTAAAAAGGTAATTAATTCATAAATGGATTTGAAATTATATATTTTTTTATTTTCACCTTTTGTTTTATGTTCTTACATAGTTTTGTCCATGAAACAGCTTGCAGAACACATCTCTTATGACATAATTCAGTGACTTTTGACATCACAATATATGACAGAAGAGTGACAGAGCTGGAGACTTTTTTGCTAAGGATTCCTAGTGGGGGATTGTTAGTTTAAAGTCATTTTGCGATCTGTTTGTTTTGATGGCATTAATAGGCAGGAGAGAAAATCTGGGCGGTATTATAAATGGACTCCATGGAAAATGACATTATGTTTTCTTAATGGCAGTATGACGCATCAAGCATGTGTCTTTTGTCATTTTAAATGGATTTCATTCTACTTCCCGTCCAACTCTACCTTTCCAAATTGCCACCGGTTTCATGTCTTCTGAAATGCCTCTGTGGATTTCCTTTTCACTCTCCATTCCAGTACATTCTATGGGTCCGCAACTCTCTCTATGAAAATTAGGGAGTAAGTTGGCCACTACTGTGTCTCATCCTTCATCTTGTGACCTGCCTGCTCAGAATGATAGTATCTGCATGTTGCTGACATAATCTTATGAACCACGATCATGCTTACCTGTCTTTTCTAATCTCTAGCTGTTGTAGCCTCTGGTCACGTCTCCATCCCACAGATCCTTCTAGTAGCCCTCCTCTGGCTTCCTTCCATCACTATAATGCCCATTTCCTGCACACAGCATGCAGGGTGTGTTCTGAATATATACATTATATCTTTGCTTCTGGAATTTATCCCTTTGTGGATCCATCTTGGCATTCTGATTGCTGGTGCCACTTCCTGCACATTCTTCTCCCAGTGATTCATTCCAGGTGTGATCAGCACCCTTGGATCTTTTTCCTGTGCTGGTACCATCAGTTTCACTTTCCTACCACTAGGGGTGTTGTGATCTAGGTGTAGTACTTTGCATTTACTTGCAACGAACCTCAGCTGCTACCTTTCTGCTCACTTTTTCATCCAGTCCAAATCCTTCACTGATTTCCTGTTTTCCACTGCTGCACATATTTGTGTGTGAGCAAAGAGGTTTCTCACATATGTCTGAGACAAACACATTGAAGAGTCCAGGACATAGGAGAGTCCATAGAAGTACTCCACTCATCATTTTCCTACTTCCTGATGGCGTCCATTTCATCACGGCCTTCTATGCTCTGCCATTCAACTGTGCAGCTAACTGGTTCATTAGTCTTGGTCCTACTTCCATCCACTGTTCCTATTAACCTTGTATGTAGTGAGTCAGTGACATCACACAAAGGTCCATTATTCTTTCTTCTGGGACACTCCTGTCACCTTAGTCATAAAACTGGATTAGGTTTGACTCACAGCTCCTTCTGACAATAAACCAGTGTTGCTTGCTGTTCAGGAGATTGGTATTAAGCAAACAGTCCTGCTGTTCCCCAGATTTTTTACCCCCCCCCCCAAAAGTGTACAAAGGTTCATCTTTTTTCCAGTCTTCTGACTCTCCTTCACTAGTAAGTGATCCATTAAAGATCTCTGTCAGGGTGGCGGATTGTGCCTGTACACTGACCATATTTCTGAGGACAGTAGAATGTAACATATCTGGTCTTTGCACTTTATCCACCCAATGGGACAGCCAGTTACTTTTGAACCTCCTCACTTTCTATGCTGGTGTCTAGCCACTAGTTTTGTCTATGCTTCCCTGTCTTTCATCATTACACCATCCCCTTGCCTTACTTTCTGAAGACTGAAGCAACTGATTTGTTTTGATACATGTGCTTTCTCTGTCTTCTGTGATCTCCCTTCACCCTTGCTTAGGCTGGCCAGTTCTATTCCTACATTCCTTCTGCTATTTACCTAAACAAGACATTGCTTCTGTTATTGATTTTTCTGCTAACTCCTTTTCAGTTTTAGTAGTTGTTACTGCCCTTACCGTTTTTATTACCTTTTTGCTAGTCTCCTTGTGCTATTTTCACTAACCCTCCTTGCCATATCTTCTGCCCTAATAGCTAACTTTACTGTATAGCCACTTTGGTCTCAGTTTTTGCTATTTTGCCTCTTCCTCACATCCTGTCCATAGCCCTGATACTCCATCCTAGACCCATTCATATTCCATCATCATCATCAGCCCCCCTTTTTCCCATTTTTTTTTCCTGCATGGGTTCGGGTATTATGTTAACTGTTGCCAACTCTCTCAATTCAATGACACATTCCTGCATTCTTCACTCATGCCTGACTGTTGCAGATCTTCTTTCATACAATCCATCCACCTCTCTGGTGGATGTCCTCACTTCCTCTTACCTTCTTCCTGTCTGTTCCAAATCTTCCTCACCACATTGTCTTCTGCTTTTCTGCACATATGTCCAACCCACCGTAATCTATTCTCTTTGATCTTTTCTGCAAATGGAACTACCGTGGCTTCTGCTCTTATGTCCTTATTTCTTTGTCTGTCCCACAGTGTGCATCCTACTACCCTTCTCAGGTACTTCATTTTCATCACTTCTTGCTTCTTCAACTCTTCTGCTTTTCCTGCCGAGGTTTCTGTATGATACAGTAGTACTTGGTCGCACCAGTGTCTTGCACACCTTACTTTTCAGCTTCTTTGGCATTCTTCTGTCATAGACTACACCAGACGCTCTAATCCAGTTGGCTGCAGCCCCTCTGTGATTCTAGCTTTGACCTCTTTATTCATACATTCATTCTCCTCAACCATCCTTCCCAGACACCTGAAGCTGTTTACCCTGTTCCACTATCTTCCCTTCTATCTCTATTCTCAGCTTCTTCCGATTTCCCCAATTTGTTGCCATTACCACTGTCTTATCTGTTCTAGGTCAGAGTCTACCAACTTTGTTGATCTTCCCCCTCCGACCTGTTTGCTAATGTAGTCCAGCACCAGTATGAATAGCAGTGGGCTTAGAGCTGAACCCTGGTGTACACCCACTCTCACTGGGAACCCCTCTGTGAGGCTGGACACTGTTTATACTTGAGTTATTGGGTCCCTTGCACATAGCCTGCACTAATTCTACCAATGTTTCTGGGACTTCAAACCACCACAGTACTGCCCAGATCAGCTTTCTTGAGACCTTGTCGTATGCTTTCTCCAAGTCTAGGAATGCCCAGTTGGACTCTCTCATCATTTCTAGCTTCTTCTCGTGTATCTGTCTCACTGCACTCACTGTGCTGCATCCTGATCTGAATCTGAACTGCTCCTCTCCCATCTCTGCGTATCTGTTTATCAGTTCCTATTGCTTGTTTACTCCTAACTCATCCTTAACAATAAATCTCAGTATGACATAATCCTCTCTTCTCAAATCCCAAATCATTGCTTTTATCTTTTTATTTGTATACTTCCCTGTTCTGTACCACTCTGCAGCATCATCATTGTTGGCTAAAGGTGCCGTAACCTGGCCTTGGAACATTACAGTTTTTAGCAGCAATAACTCCGTGAAATAAGTGTCTTTGTTAATGTAAAGTTTGTGAGTAGCAAGAACAGCAGATGTGAGACTTTTGTTTCTGCTTCTGCTGTTAGCAATGACAGATTCACTAAATGGATGTATACTACTTGTCAAGAAATAGCTTCACTTAATGAACACCTTGAAATTTACTCTGTCTGCAGAGTTTAAATATTCTTGGTTTTGCAGTTTTCCTTCAAATATCCGTATAATGAGAACATATAGAAAGCATGTGTCTGTGTGCATGCTTGCGGAATGCTTCTTATTGTGAATATTGATGAAAAACCCTCCCATGGCTGTACTGTACTTTGTTGATTTTTTTAAGGTATTCTTATACAGTTATTTTTACCTTTTTCAAGAGACTACATTATGTCTATGCTTTACTGGAAACAAGATTTCCTAACTGTCTCATGTATTTCCTCTGTAGGCCATTCATTATTGTTCATAGGTGTGGTAGGCTTTCCCAGTTTTGAGTGCGACATGTAAGCAGGAAATGGCTCCTGACCAGTACAGCTTGTTTTTCTTTTGGGCATTTGATTATCTCCACTGTTTTAATCCATATAGAAAAAGGGCAGCACTGCTTTTATGTGCTTTTCAGATTACTATTTTTACAGAGACGGGATGGTCCTAACATCGCTTCTGCATACAGATAAGGGCAAAGGTCAACTACTTCCCTACAGTTTATTTTGGGGATTTATTATATATACTAGAAAAAGAAAATAGTTACTAAAGTAAAACATCATATACACTTGAGTCCGATATGGCAAGACTAGATAATAAAAATAAATGAATATCTGAATGTGATGACTTTCTATGTAAAGTAACATAAAGCTGTAAGTTTTAGGAATTGAGCAGCAGCACATGCAGAATTCCCACAGTAAGCAGTAGCTTTCAGTATCTGATGAGATTTATAGTATTCTTTTAAACTTTTATTAACAACTGTCTTCTGTATGTCATTTATTGAAAGAAAAAATACATCAGTGTTAAACGCAAAGGTTCAGATTGTAGAGATGCAGATACTGCTGTACACTGAACTATGATTGACATCTCTATCATAATTAACTTTGTGAAAGGTGAAAATAATGGTTTGTGTTTTGTAACTTTTAATTAACATGGTATTTTGTGCCGATGAAGAAGTTTTCCATAAAGTTTGGGAATTACAAACACTGTATTACAATTACACTGACACTTCTGATTGATTTTGCTTAGTGGGTGAATGCAGAGTATAATCAGCCCAGAGGGATCTGTCTCCCTCCTCCCCATCAGCATCCATGATCAAAAGTGTCACGCTACTAATGCATCCAGTATTTTTCTACCATTCATAACTTTGGGTCTTAGCAGATTCATCACAGGAATGTGCCTGCATTTGTTGAAAAATGAAAGTTTAGAATTAAGTTTGTCAGATCCTCTTGTGTCAGTTTGATTGCAGAAGCAGTACTCTTCTGGTATTGTTTGTAGTGCCTTAGATGCCCACAGGATACTGGGCCATGTGTCCTGCTAATGGCTAAAGAAGCCTGGAACATTCCTAGCTTGTATGATTCCTTGTTCAAATAGTCAAGAAAAGGTCTGAGGAAGGAGTGCCCCTTCAAAGGTCACTTGGTAAGGCATCAGCTGAAGAACACAAGACAAGATGTTGAATCTGTTTGGTAAGTGAGCAGGACTCCAGGAATAAGAAACTGCAGCCCAAACTTCTGTTTTGAAGAACAGAGCTTCAGCACGAGCCTTGCCTTATTTTTTTCTCAATCCTACCTTCCTATGGTTGACCATCAACTGCAACCACCTCCTTTCTTCATTCACTGGATTTAAAAGACCTGTCTTAACCTTTCCCAGTCTCAAACCGATCCATGTCTGGAGCCAGTGTGGAGATATAGGAGTGTGCCCTTACCCCACCACCCCTTAGAAAAATGAGTAAGCTCCATAAATGGCTGTTTTGAAGAGGTGCATGAGTACTTCCATGAATGAGCAAAATCCCAAACAAGAAATATACAGTATGGAGCTCACCAGTCTCTTAATTTTGCTACTGCAGTAGACCTAGACACCCCACTCCCCCAGGATGGGTGAGTAGGAGCCAGACACTTATTCTCATCCTCTCTAGTCCTTCCAGCACCCATTCCACTAGTGCAATATGGGTTATCTCGTGTGTAGTCAGAACTTTATCCCTGTGTGTCATGGGACCAGATGAGTGGCCCTTCCGTTCTAGTCTGTAACCTCCATGTGCACCAACAAATGAAATTTTCTTCAAACATTAGCTCACCCATCCTACAGGAGCTTTACTGAAGAAGTAGTGCCCCATCCCATACTTTTGGAAACAAATCTTAAGTTAACCTCATCTCCCACACAGCCTGCACCTGCTGATTTTGTTTTCTGGTTCCATTTCCCTTGCTGGGATTGACATTGATACCAATGAGTTCTTCCTTTCAGTTCTGCCTCCTTGAATGGTAGCTCATCTTGTTTGTAGGTTGAAGTCTCTCCTTTGCCTTTCCTTGTAGCCCTGGACATGAGCCAGCTTATACAGGTGCCTTCACATGTTTACAGGTGAGTTCTGACCAGTTACAGGTATTTGAGCATGATTAATCATGTAGGGATTCTTACACTCATGAGTATCCCAGAATGTACTTTGTTCCCCTGTGAGTTTGATCTAACTATTGCAGTAGTCTCACAGGGTACATATACCGACCACAGCATTCATGAATTGCTCTTAGTGTAAGAGATACCGTCTTAAAAATGCACTTATGTACAGCACACAAGAAAAAGGAGGGCCTTCTCTGTCAATGAATCATTCTTTCTAATGATAAATGAAAAAACTCAGTTTTTGTCCTCCTGATTCTTTGATGAAAAACCCATTTTTTGTGCTGATACTTTGATGGCTTATCCTGTTCTGACTGTTAACTCTCCACAAAGGTGATCATTGTTTTTGATAAGTTCTTTTTCTGGTGCAATACTACTTGAAATGACCAAAGGTCATTCCCTTTCTGTTTTTGTTACATCTTAACAAATAAATTGGTCAGAAACATATAAAGCTTTGTATCAGATACTGTTAGTCCTTTAGTGTGCAGTGTCCCAGGTTTGGGAACACCTTACCTCTATCCCACTTGTCCTCCAGAAAATATTTGTGCAGGGCAACTGTTATTCTAGGTCCTATGGAGTAAACAGTTCGAAGGATGACTGCTCATATTTGCTGTCTGACAAAAGTATAAAAAAAAAAAAGCCTCCACATCCGTCTGCTTTCTCCTAAAGAAAAGTAAAACAACTTATGGCGGTATGGATGGCAGTATATGGAGCAGTTTTCTTAACCACCTGCCTGGGATGCTGTACTTCAGAAAGTCAGGTAAGTAAGACTACAGCAAGATCCAAAAGCAGAATTTTGCAACATTTAAGTAGTAAGTGCAAGCGTTCTTGTTTGATATAACAACAACTTGGTGCAGCATGACATCACAGTCTAAATTCTACAGTTGCTGCTTTGTTTTAATTTCCTCCAGATTGCATTGTTACCTGCTTTGCCTGTATCCTTCAGACCCTTTCCATGTGCTAATCCTTCTTACCCTTATATATTGTATAGCTTCTTGAACTGTATCAGTCTTACGTTTACCACTGTTTGTTTTAGTTTGCATTCATTGTGTCACTATTTGTGTTTCTTACGTATGTGTTTTAACTGCTTAATTGTACAGGTGGTGGCTGAAAAGGGTCTGTAGATCAGCAAACCAACCCATTATTAAATTAAATAAGTAAATAAGTCATGGACTATTTCAGAATATTCTTTTTGTTTTCTGCCCCTCGCCTGCCAACCACAAAGTTTGACACTTCATTGTACCTATTCTTTACCTTTATCATTGAGGCAGGTGCTAGTGATGAGGCATTTTACATTATTCTGCCTATCGACATGTCTAGTAGCTGATATATATACATATACATATATATATATATATATATATATATATAAATATATATACATATACATATAAATATATATACATATACATATAAATATATATACATATACATATAAATATATATATATATATATATATATATATATATATATATACACACATATATATACATATAAATATATATATATATATATATATATATATATATATATATACACACATATATACATATAAATATATATATATATATATATATACATATATATATATATATATATATATATATATATATATATATATATATATATATATATATATGCAGTGTGAGGGCATACTGTACATTAATCTGTATGTGTGAACATCTGCACTTGTATATTGAAGGCTAACATGCACTCAATCCTTGGTGGATCAAAGCACATGTCTGACCTACATGATGCATGCTACACACTTTTAATTCCGTCTGTCTCTGGTGGTGATGGTGCTATTACAAAAGACCTCCTCCCCCAGGATAAGCACTGCTATAGGTGAACTGATGATTTTCCAAACTGACATTTGGGTATGCATGCACTGTGTTGTGAGAGGCTAGTGTCCAAGCCAAGATTACTTTTGTCGCCTTGGATTCCCTGAATGCTGGTATATGTCCAATCTACTTTGTCATTGAATTGGATTAAGCTGGTAGTATGAGAATGAATGAAAACTTTGGAAAGAATATTGTGATCACTCTCTTCTTTAGTCAGTGCCTTAAGTCAAACATGATTCACTTATGTGTATGTGTTTGAGTAGATGGCCATTCACTGTATTCAAAAGGATTCTGCTGGGAGTTCTAGAAGGCTTATCACTCAGCTGATCCCACAGTTAAGTGTTAACTTTTGCACTTCCTAAGTCACTGGTTGGTAACTGCTTCTAGGAACTTTCACAATGGAATAATGCCATTTAATCAATTTTCATCGATTTAACTGTCAGATAGAAATACTTATTTTGGGAAAGAAAACACTAATATATGTATGTACACATTTCCATCATGCCAGGACTGGGTGGTATGAGGGAGATGACAGTGGTCCATTTTCTTTATTTAATGTAGAAAAAAATATAAGGAATATTTTCTTTATTGAATTCTAAATGACTGACTGCTTGTTGTGAATGTATGGGAGCTGTAGATACTGGGCTTGGACAGTTGTAATGCAATTATAAATAAACTGGGCTTGGGTAAAACTAGATGAATGCAGTCTGCCATTACAGAGGTGGTTATTGCTGTTATAAGAGCACACTAGCAATTGAACTGCGGTGGTGGTGCTGCAGTAGCGTTGTCGCCTCGCAGTAAGACGCTGTCCGGTTCGATTCTCAGCTAGAGCGTCTTCTGCATGGAGACATGCGTGAATGGGCGTACCTTCGTTGAAGGTTGTGCGTCAGGGCTGGTAACTCTGCACGTAAAAATCAACTACCAATCATTAGCGGACCGGAGTTCCGTTGTGGCGACCCCTAACTGGGAAAAGCTGAAAGACACAACATAAGAGCACACTAGCAGTTTACAAAGGGTGATGTTGCAAAACATGGCCTTTTGTGTTACAAAACTCTTTTGATCAGTGTATGAATATTAAGTAGTAATAGTTAGGTTGCATGTAAAATTAAACCAATGTCTTGCAAAACATTGATTCAATGTAAGGCCCATTGAAATGAAACTTGCTTTCAAACCCTCCTCAGTGAATGAATCACTAGAGGACCCAGATGGGATTTTATAACAGCACATACTGATGCAACTAAACTAAGAAATACAAATTCCACATGTTTTCTCCTAGAGTCCCATAAATGCCAGGGTGTTTGTTGTCTACTTGCAAAACTTCACAAAAACGGTGCCTAATAAAATATTTGGCTGATAATAAGTAATTTAATGAATTTGTTATGAAGTGTGCATAAATGACAGTGCTTTATCTTTTCTGCATAACTGATCACTGGATATGACAGAAACTGATAATGAAAGTACAGTATTAATTTCTTTCATAACTTGAAGGCATGGCAGTAGCACTATAATTAAGTTGTAAATTAATAAAAGAATTTAATAAAGCAATGAACCACAGTGTTAATTATTTAATGAAGGTACATTCTCTTGAAAGAAGTAATTCATCAAGAAAAATACTAGCCCTGAGTGGCAAAGTAGTTTTGTTGCCCCATAGCACTTGGTTCAAAAGTTTGGTTCTCCCTTAAAGTGCGTTCTTTGCACAGTATGAACATCCTCTGTGGGTCTGCGTAAGGTTTTGCCTGATGCTCAGGTTTCCTTGCATATCCCAGAGTATGCCTCAGGTCAACTGACTTGCTTCTAAATTGCATGTTGAGTGTGTGCATTCTGCAATGGATTTCATCCTGTTAAGGATTTTCTACCTAGCATCCACTGAGTACTAGGATAGGCTAGAGCTCCCCCAAGACCCTGAATTGAATTAAACAGATGTGAATGAATGACTGAAAGAAAATAACAGTTCTGAGTTATTTAACTAAAAATTATCATAAATGAAGAAAAACACATGCACTAATAAGGCACAATGGAATCTATTTCAAACAATGTATCCAGTGATGTACCATCTCAGGAATATTACTGCACATGTATGATGACCTTGGAGTACTCTGCTGTGTCATTTGTAACATTACTGATGTGTATAACCCTTATTGTAGACAGTGTAAAGTTCTGTCAGATAACTGTGCATTAGGTCAGAACTTTTGTAAAAATAAGTGGTGACAAATGCTCTGTGTATCCTGTATTCTTGAATACTAGCACAGAATGAAGGACATAATAAGCCTTAATGTAAATCCAGATATCGTATCTATGAAGTGCGATTCAGCAAGTGTCATTTTGCATTGCATTCACAATACAGAGATGTAAGCATAATTAGTTTTATTTTCAGCCCTTGTTTTATAAAGGAATATCAATTCACTATGGAATGAAAGTAATCACTGCTCTTTTCTGCTCTTTGTGCATTGCATAGTTCCACGTATGCATTACTATGGCCAAACTAACTAACGACAATATGTAAAGAAGTGTGTGTGTGTGTGTGTGTGTATATATATATCAACCTACCTCAAGAAACCATCCTGCTAGGCGACCTAAACTTAGACTGGCTAGCCTGCAACGCCAACAACCCCTCAAACCATATTAACTTATTTGGATTCTCACAACTAATCCAAGAACCCACCAGAGTAGACAAAAAAATCCAATAAAACCTCCATTCTAGATTGGACACTAGTTAATATCCCCACAGAAAATTATTCTGTGCCCTGCTTACCTGATACATTGAGTGACCACTGCCCCACATTCCTCCTTCGTAAATAGGCAAATATACCCAAACCCATGCTATTCAAGGAAACTAAAGACAACACAAAGTCAATCCACAAACTCTTAACAGTATGCTCTAGCAGCAGGACTGGAATCCACTAAAAACTCCACCTTTAGACCAGGTAGTTGATTTTTTTAATACTACTTTTATGAATGTACTAAATATACTAGCTCTCATCAGGAAACTCAGGACTAAAATTAACTATGCCCCATGGCTAAATAGGACAACAAAAGCCTTAATAAAAGCCAGAGAGAATGCCTGGAAAAATGGAAAAAGAATAACACTATCCAAGATGGACAGAAATATCAGGAACTACGAAATAAGGCCAAAACCCAAACAAAAGTAGATAAAAAGAACTACTTCTTAGACATCCAAAACAAGCACTCTAGAAACTCCCAAAAGTTCTGGCAGGACATCAATACCCTTCTAAAATTGGGCAAAACTACCACCCAATCTCCTAACAACAATTATGATAATGATAGCATAGCTTCAGAATTCAGCCATCACTTTACAGAATCTATCCTCGCAATATCCATCCAACTATCCAACAAGAACACTAAAACCACCCAACTGTAGAACAAACTAACATACCCACCTTCACACTCTCACCTGTACCAACCTCTTCAGTTAAAAAGCTACTCTCTAAACTAAAACCCACCACACTCGCAGCAGATGGTTTACCCAAAAATGTTCTAAAATTAGCTGCAGAATCACTAGCCTACCCTGTCTCAAGTCTTATAAACCACTCTATACAAGAAACCTGCATAAGCCAATTATGGGAAGTGTCACATATAATTCCCCTTCACAAAGGCAGAAACTCCTATGAACTATCAAACTACCAGCCAGTTGCTATATTGTCCCCCCTTTCCAAGCTTCTGGAGAAATGTATTCACACCCAGGTAATGCACTTCTTATCCTCACATAACCTCCTCACCCCCACACAGCATGGTTTCCGCCCAAACCATAGCACAACCACTGCTCTACTCTCCTTTACCAATGAGATTAACCATCTAACAAACAACAGCAAATTCATCTCAGCCGTATTCTTAGATCTGTCAAAAGCATTTGATAAGGTTCCCATAACCTACTCTTAGACACACGGTCAACCTTATCCTTCGCCCCCTTTACTACTTCATGGTTTAGAAGCTATCTCTGACAGGAAACAATCCGTTAAATGGCAAAGTACACTATCACCTCTATTACCAACTACTATAGGCGTCCCACAAGGATCAAACTGGGTCCTCTACTATTCACCATTTTCACTAACAAACTACATACTTCCACCCTGCATGCATCACTTATACAGTACACAGATGACTCCACCCTAAGCTGCTCAAGCCACATCCATAGCCACTCTTCAAAAGCTCACCCAAGAATCCTTCTGCTCTGTGGAACAATGGATTACCGATATCCAACTCATTCTAAACCCCAACAAGACCAAATTACTCCTTTTTACCCCCCAATAAATCGAAATCCACACCTCCTACATTCACTATCACCTCCAAAAACGGGACCACAGTCTCCCCCTCCCGTCACACTAAGCTGCTTGGGGTTGAAATAGATAACAATCTAAACTTTAATGTCCATATCTCACAAACCATCACGAAGGTACATAAGAAACTAGGAACCCTATACAAACAAAAAGAGTTCCTATCGGACCAAACTAGAATCTCCTTAGCCCAAACCCACTTCTTGTCTACCCTAATGTATGCATCACCAATCCTAATTCATATCAGGAAAACAGACCTAAACAAACTAGAGTCATGTTACAATAGAATTGCAAAATTCACTAACAACTGCACTTTTAGAATACCACTGTCTTACTCTGAAGCAACTACAATGGTTAGAACTCCCTCGGCTAATTGGCTATCACCAATTAGTCCTCACCTTCAACATAATAAGGAACCCTTAGAAAGTCCCAGCCCTAAACCAACTTCTAAACCAATATTCTGCAAATAGCCCTCTACGCTCATCCAACAAAACCCTGCTCTGCATAACCAAAGCCAATAACATTGCAGGTCTGCAAGTCTGTTCTCCCACACCGTTGCTAGGGAATGGAATAACCTCCCCCAAAGCATCTCCTCTGCACCATCCATTTCACTTTTGAAGACATCACTAAAGTGGCACCTCTTGCAATCATGGCTCTGTCCCTGTATCACACAAAATATTTTTGGGTCTCCTCCTAACTTGCCACACCTCATCTCCTCACTGCATACCTCAGCTATTCTGTACTACTCAAATACTCCCTATCAGGAACTACTATCCTACAAACTATATCTCACACTATGACATATCTCCCGAATAGCATTATTTTCCAGATTCCATTCCTTCATTTTTATGCTTTGTACTACCAATAGGGAATTCAAATTTTTGCTATCTGTATACCAAGCTTGCTCAAATCAAACTAAGGTATGAAAAATCTCCTTGATTGTATATATGCCTCTGTACAGAAATTTTTTTTGTCATTTGT